>NC_071978.1:27357677-27607812 GCF_026283585.1 Hylaeus volcanicus | reverse complement strand
GAGTGAGTGAGTGAGTGAGTGAGTGAGTGAGTGAGTGAGTGAGTGAGAGAGAGAGAGAGAGAGAGAGAGAGAGAGAGAGAGAGAGAGAATACGCTGTACACAAGACTTAATTTACACAAAAAAGGAAGAAAAACATGCGCCTCCGGCGTTCTTTCTACGCATACCTGTAAACCTTTATATACATGTACGATGCATATTACCTATCACAAAATTCTAGACAAAGGCTCGTCGAATCGCCTTCATCCTCGACACATTATGATTATTACTACCGGACAACGATCGTAACATCTCAGCAACGTAACTATTATAGTAAGGATAATGAATCACGAATCGCAACGAATCGGGCCGTGTCCATCGAACGAAACACTCACCTGGAAACATTGATGCATGAAAAATTTAATAGGACATCCCACGCCTACCTCGTTCACACGTTAAACAAGCCGCGACAGAAACGACGAATGGTGGAAAGGCGTCCGTGTTTAACATCGATCTCGTTGTATACGATTCGCCATCGCAAACAAATGGGGGCAAACGAACACTTTCGAAATCAAGAAGAGCACCGGGCCCTTTTTTATTTTTCTTACAACGACGACGTACTTTACGTGCGCGCAGCGTATGAAAGTCAACCACCATATATCTGTACGTGAAACGTAATAAAGACATGTTTGTGGAAAAATTACACCCCCTGGATTATTCAGCCTTCTCTACCGTCGTTTCATCACCGGAACTACCAAGCCAGTAAATTTAATCTGTGCACTTGTCTTCGGTATTGTTTCCTTAGTAACAATATCTCCACTTCGATTTATTTCGTTTGACGAAAATATTTCGATTTTAAATATCCACAACGGTCAACAATATGGTATTCATCGTTCTCGGTAGTTCTGGTGTTGAAGAAACGTTTTGCATTTGAATTTTTTATTTTTATCTCGTTGTTTATAGTTGGATAGAACACTGATTGATCGATATCGATTTAGTAAAGACCGGTTGGATAGAGTGGCAAAGTTAAGATACATGAACGATACCTTGGATGATGCCGTTTCAAGTATCCCTAACACGCATTTGATCAAAAGACGAGGCTACTACTAAAAGAGATTGGCTAACTACTAGTGTTGTCTTAAGAGAAGGCAGAGCTCGCGCTAATGCTCAATTCGATTCAACGATAGCACAAATCGAGACAGACGCAATGCCACTTGACTCTCGATTTCTCAAGTAGTTAACGAGTGGTTTGCGCGAATGCGTCGATCGTTATATAACAAAATTAATAATTAACTCCAAGTAAGCAATAAGTTGGCAAACATCGAGGGATTTTTTCCTCGATAAAAAATATATTTTCTTTTATATATGACGCCTTATAGGCAGCATTTAACATAGGACAGCTAAAAAGATTAAGCTGCTTGCATCGTTTACAGAAAATAGCAAGACCAGTTCCTCGTCCGATCGTTTCTCATACAAATCGTCGTCGCATTGTTAGCTATCAACGTTACAGACATCGAGAAATATAGGTGAGCATAAGCGAAGAAACCTTCCGACAGCATACATGCCCACACCGATAGAACGAAGAAGAAGGGGTACATGGACGACAATTCGAGTGTAGTTTTCGGCGAACAGTACGTTTGTGCCGCCCTTTCGAGAATCTTGCTGGCTACGGTGTAGTTCCGTACGCTCGTCGCTATATTTACCAAAAGTATCTCTATTAAGGCAATGTCGAATTACTCCTACTACTACGTGAAAACCATAGCCGAAGGCCCCGACACCGCGAGAACGTACAAATTCTTAAAAGGGTAAGCTCTGTATTAATTCATCATCTTTTCGTTATCAGAATTTACATCGAAATGAAATGTAACCCCAAACACGAATGTATAGAAAATTAAAATTCCGTGTCATTGCTCTCGAGAATGAAAGAAACGCTTTTACTTTATTCGCGGCAAAGCGAATGAAAGGATATTATTTTCATTTTCCGAAGCACTTGGAAACCTTTGTTTCCACATAAGGGAGAACCGTGCACGCAACAAATTAATTACACCGCGATGGAGCGTCAGGATTAACTTTTACAGAGAAGGTAATTTATTCGCAGGAATCCTACCCTGTTTCAACCGCCAGAGGACACATGGTCCACGTATGGCCGTTACAATCTTCTCACGCGATTGCTCAGAGGAGGACTGTCCGGTTCGGGTGACGTCCATCATCCAGCGAACACTGTTTTCAAGGTCCGTGCTCACTGTTCGTTTCTTAACAATTATCATCTCGCTCGGCGACGATTATACCTGAATTATTCACCGACGCGTATACTTTTTCTTCTCCCCCTCTCGCCACCTCTTTAACGACCTTTTACGGCTCATTTACTCGGTTACATTCCGCTCAGCGACGAAACGATCTCAACGGAGGCAGAATGAATTCCGTGCGACTCAGCGGTGGTCGAGTAATGTCGGTAGGGGGGAAAATTTTTCCGAGTTCATCTTGGAACTCCGCCAGTTTCAGCTTTAACATAAAACGAACCCCTCGCGCGGCGGTTATAACACACAACGAATTCATATTTTTAGTCGGGCTACTGCCAAGGTTGTTACCCAGTTGTACTGTCTCTGCCGCGCCTGTCTGCCGTTAGCGTTCGTTATCCTAATTTATTGACACGTCGATTGGAAAAATAATCGTTCGCCAATATCGCGGTTGGTAATGATGAATTAAATGTCAACGAACGGTAACGGTCTTGCGAGGAGTTTTAATGCAAGTGTCAAGGTCTGTTCAAATTTTCTATTAAATCACATTAAAAAAATTTCAAAATTGCCAAAGTTATAACCGTTTTTATCACGAAGGTTCAAGTTTAAAGTGCCACCATTTTACTAGATTTTCTTTAAATCCTTCATTTCCGAATTGACGCTACAATAATATTCATAATGAATAGTTGTTACACTTGACGCAAATATGGTGAAATTAGCACGCGACTGGCAATAAATCATGAAACAATAAATACTGCTTGAAAGACCAATACCCTTTGTTGTTTTTGCAAAAATTGGCACAGAAAAGTACCATCGTTTCAACGAATTGAACATGTTTCCATCTGACACGCACTGCCCGGGAGGGTTTCGAAATAAACAACGCATTAACCTAACGAAGATACCACCGATGAATGCTTTTATTTCGAATTATACGAATGCGTTTCATGCCGTCAATTCCCCAGAGAAACGGTTACGAAACAGTGGATTATTCTCTCCTGGCTAACTGCTATTCGAGGAATTACTAGGCAAGATGCAGCAACAGATTACATTTAAAATGACACCTAACATATACGTTCGTTTTAAGACATCCAAGTTTCCGTATTTCGTTTCATTAATACCACTGATATATCTATGAAAACTACCGTCCCCAGAATATTATTACCAATAAATTTATTCGCCACACAAGAAGAGTCTTTAACGCGAAATGGTATTTCCACGATGAGATTAGAAATGGAGGATCCCAAGTTGTACGATAATTTAAAAACGCAATGATTCTAAATTCCCATTTTCATATCTTCCGTCGAGCATAAATCGCCTCTGCCAAAAACTCGATACTTAAAATCAAGCAGACCTGTTGGAGGTTGATAAACTGCCAATAACTCTGCTACATTAACAACAGTTGCAAAATGATAACTCGAATTATGTAAAGTTCCAAAAGAGACCAAATCTGGGACACGGTTATAATATATTTTGGATTATGAATATCTTATAAGCGAACATTGTCTTTTCACTGAATCTCAGCGTAGTAAACTAATTTCCTTTTTGATTTCCTATACGTTTCATCGTAACTTATTTGTTACAATTTGTACATCGAAGAAGATAAAAGGGATAACGATATTTTATTCGTTTCTGCTACTGATATCTGTGCTAGTTCATCAAAAACGAGAGAGAACGGTCTACGTTAAGAAACTGAGTATCCTGTTACTCGAAAATAGCCTCCTTGAACAATTGCGTCTCCTCGTCGGTTCGATAATTAGTGTGAACGTATGCGGATAAAACGGGACGAAGAAGTAGGTAGCCTAAGCCTCGCCAAAAGCGTCGTATGCAATTACCGCGAATCGCGGTTCGCTTTAAAAATGTTTAAATAGTATCAGCATCGCTGAGTACGGAGTATCGTGATCTGTTCGCATTCTGAAACTTCCCAGACGATAGAGAAAAAATAAAAATACCAAGAACGTAAGCATTCGACGTATATGAACATAACAGTCGCGCGCAAACATTTTCAGACGATCGCCCTTTCCGTTTCAATCTTAAAGAAAGTCAAAGAGGAAGATTTTTGAGAAGCGGCGAGTATCGGAGCACCGTCATAAACTAATCACCACGTGGATTTTATTCGTCATCCATTGCTCGAATAAAACATTTCCTGATCGTGAGTCAAGCATGACTTTATTTAGAATTAAACAGCCATCTCATGTACAAGCTGGTCTTAAGTCAACCGGAACATAGGTACTGGAATAAAGATCAGTTACTCAAATATTTACAAAATGAGTGGTGAAGATAACGAGTGATATCGTTAACTAATCCATCGAATCACCAATCCGACGTATCGCTGTTATCTCTTCCAATTAGATAACAAAGAAGATTAAAATATTATTCGTCGTTAGAATCACGCATGGCCGGGCCTACGAGACGCTGTGTACATTGCGTATATAACGCCATACTTTCGATATACCGCCGGCGTCGACACATCGACGCCGACGCCGACGCCGCCAGTCGAGCGGGGGAGGATACTTTGGTTCCAGGCGTCCGTCTTTTGGGAAATGTCAGCCAGTGTATTGCGTGCTTCTCAGCTCGAAAGTCGGGTCCACGCGGTCACCGAAGAATCCGCGAGAGTTTCTAGTCTCATTCGCGTACTTTCCGTTCGACGAAGCGAATTTTAGGGAAACCCAACCGTTTCCTGGTGTGTCATGCTGTGATATAGTCAACGTATCACGTACGAAGGAAATTTGATGCTCGTGAAACGAGCGCGTTTGGTCATGAGGAAATAATTTCTAGAGGATCAGAGTTTGTTAATCGGTCGAAGCAACGAGGGTACCACGGGGTAAGAATTCTTCTGCATGATGGAACCTTGACTTCGTGTCAGCTGGCGCACTCTAAAGGGAGTGCCACCCGATCGATGGCACGGTCGGTCTATTTACTTGCCGACACGACTCTTATCGAACTGATAGTCGTAGATGCGACAATCGAAGGAACACGCGGAAGTAACTTGTACGTTTGATAGGAATGCTCTTGAAGGAATCAAAATAACTTCGGATAGTTTGATCTTACATACGTGTTTGACAATTGTAATAATCGAAACACATTCGTTTTACAAAAAATGTGATCAGGTTATGAATACTACGGTAATTGAATAATGAAACAGAAAATATGTTGGCTTCTTTATCGGAAAGCCACGAGCTGTGTACGAAACATACACCAAACTCCTGAAAATACTGTGTACGTTTACTATATTTACTCCGTAACAAATCAACCGCAACGTTCCAGAACGTCAAAGTCAATCTCGTACGGCAGCATCATAAGCTACGTTGAAAACACGTGCTATAATGACGTAATTGTTTTAATTTCGGCTATTTATGAACGTGGTCCAATGTACGTAGCGGTGTAAATAACCCTTTCGTTGCGGCATCCTTCGGAGGAGTGAATCTAGAGATCGAATGATTGGCATTCAAACAGTATTTTTCGTAAACAACTGAGACTCGACACACGAAAGACTTTTCGATTCATGTTTAAGTTCTTTTGAAGTTTGTTAGTACTGTGCCACAGTCAAATTCTTTCGTTTATTAGTTTCATTTATTAATACGCTCGAAGGGCTTTCTTGCAAAACGAAAGAAGGTTCCTTGCACGGCAATTAAATTACACAGCGTGAAATTCGGCAAATCTGTGATTCCATAATTGGTATCTGGGTCAACGTCAAGGTGCCTTCTGCCCAATGATACTGTGGGCCAAGTTTGAAGGTCGACGCTCCAAAGACAGTGTGACGTAGCGCCAAGCCCTACTTTCGTGTATCCCCTTTAACGGCTCGATGTCGCTATGCAAACGTGATAACGCACAAACCTGTTTGAAACGCGACCACAGACTAGCTCAACGGAGGCGAAACTCTTGTCAGAAGAAATTTAGAATCTCTCTCTTACCTGTTAATAATTTTGTTCGGCACGAATATAAATCACAAATACAAATCTGGAAGTAGCATTGCTCTATCAACCTCTATCTAGAAATTTGGCTACTGGTTACTTATAGACTTTCTATAGTTAACGAGTATGGTACATAAACCCATTTAAGTAAATAACGAAGAAAAACGTAATTCGCCAAATAAATAACAAAGTATCTCTATTAAATTAAGTACACATCCATACAGGTCATTGAACAGAATCAAATATGTACTCAGTACCGTCTAAGGTAAATATTCAACTTGCGAAAATTCGCAAGTTCATCGGAAGGTTAACGTACAGGACGCGTCTTTGAGTGATCGTCCTCGCTTGTTGTTTATCAAATGCGAGAGTGAGTAAGGGAGTCCTTTCTCTGTCTCTCGAACGTTTAAAGTATACTCTGTCATTATCATGCGTAGGGAGTATGCGCAACAGACGTGAGCTCTTAGTGTATAGGAAACACGTTATCGAACAGTCGTGTCTCGCTTCTTCGTTATCGAAGGGAGTCAAAAGACCTTTGTACGCGAATAAGAAACGTTATGGACCTAACGCGTTACAGGATGAACGAATGTTTTGTTCTAGTAGACCCAACGCGTTGTTAGACGGCAGATCATGTTGATCGGCGCATTCGCTCAACGCCCAACGTGTAACCGCGTCGACATTTTGTTAAAAGATCGGGTGGATTCGAAGGTGTTCGGGACTTGGCGTCACAGGACGGTGGCGCAGCCAGTAAGTGATAAGCAATCAACGGAAAGAATCGTTCGAGGACATTGTCAGCATTAGGTTACTTCTACAAAATGGACGAAACAATCGAGGCAACGAATAAACGGGAGAGTCGCGATAAAATTAAGAAAAGAACGATTTCCATAGAGCAGAAGTTGGATATCGCTGTGAAATTAGAGAACGGCGTACCCGTACAACAATTAAGTTTCGAATACGGTATCCACCCTGCGACTGTCCGTCGGATTCGACGAAAAATTTCGATCTTGCGCTGTTACAGCACCCAGGGTATCCACGCTCGAAAAAGAAAAAGAATACGAAAACCGCCGCACCACGAATTGGAAAAGCGCCTTAACGCGTGGTACTTGGAAAGAAGAGCGTTAGGAGAAACAGCCACCGACCAGATACTGCATACGAAAGCCCAGGAATTGATTCAACAGTTTGCAGAAACGCCACGATTCAAGGCTAGTATAGGGTGGTTGGCGAAATTCAAAAAACGATACAACATCCGTCTAGCGTGCACTAAAACTAAACAAAAACCACAAAAGGATATGGCGGGTGTCGAGGAATACCCGTCGTTTTTTACTTGCAAAGTGGAAAAAGAGAACCTTGCGTACGAAAACGCGTACGCCATTGACGAAACTAGTCCTACCTGGAGTAAGATTGAGTTTGAGGATGATACGTATGAAAAGTCTCAGGAAGAGAATGAAGAAGAACAGGAAAGACCACCGGAAAACGTACAAAAAGAGCCAATTGCATTCGTACAAGAACCACTAGGAAACGTAAAAGAAGATTCACTGGAAAACGAACAGAAAGGGTCATTTAAGTTCGTACAAGAATCGCTAGAAAACGCGCAAGGAGAGTCCCAGGCAGATTTACGAAGAGAAGAATTAGAGGAAGCATTCGGCATAATAGCGAAGTACTCGGAACACGAGTCCCAATTCATCCAACTAACGATTAGAAATTTACAAGAGCATTTCCTGAGAAGACAAGATTAATAAATCTATGAATCTAGAATTAAAAAGTCAACCATAGTGTATACTACAAAAAAGGATATTTACACCTTGTTCGCAGTCAACGTATTAAGTAAGAATGGGGTAAGTCATTTAATGCATATCGTACGATGAAAATGAAAAAGGAAATGTAACAAAATTCATTTTCCAAAGGCCTGAGTCGATCTCTTAACGAAATGTCCGAAAGATGGAACGAAACAAAGTACGAATACTTGAATATTTATTTTGTTATTTTGTTGTATGACTCACATTAAATTCCGTCTCAATCTCGCCTTCGACAAGAAAGAAGGGAAAAACGACTGCTAAGAGTACCTCTCTACGTTAGTAGCTCGCGTCCGTTCCGTACCTGAACAACACGAGACAAACTATCGATGCTTTGGTTACTTTGTACCCTTAGAGGTTATGAGATTTGGTTATATACTTGTTTTACGAACAAAGCTTTCGATGCGAATGTCTTTGGTACTAGATAAAGATCGAATATACACCTGCGGTGACAAAAAAGTATTATGAAACTGCGGCAGTAAACTGAGTATATAGGAGGTGAACTATATCGCGACGTACGTATACGTAACAACGAGATTATTAAGGTAGACGTTGTTGAATCATTCGTCGTACTAGTCAACGTCGCGTGACGAACACACTACGAGACACTGAGCCGACGGTTCAACGATATACATGCATTCAATTTGTAACGTAGACGAAGGTCGGGTCCAAGAAATCTCCTTCCGGTCACAAGTGGTCGTAAAGTCATCGAATTGCGTAGAAAACATGTAAACCTCTGAAAAGTTCGTGCAGTGAGTTAGGTGTCAGTTCCGTCGATAGACACAGAACCGGTGCTTCGAACGAGACGGTTAGTTATCATACGCGATAACGTTACAGGAAGACCGATCTAGTCGCTCCGTAAAATAATTATCGCCGCGTCAAACGCTTCGAAGCGTCGCACGTTTGCTAGCGAATCAATTTGAATGAAACTCGTACTTCAAAAGGCAAATCGATTCGACACGTGATTATTAGAATCGCATTTCCGCATGCATAGTTTCGAAACACTAACAGGGAAGAGTATTTCAGAATCCTGGATACACGTCGGTCAGATCATAGCTAGAGCACAATGAACAACTATTCTTACGGATGGAAACAGGAGGTGATTGAACCAGAATTTGTACGACAGGAAACAAAGAAGGTGGAAGTGAGTATTGGTATCACGCTATAATTTTATAATTCGTTAATAGCGAGGAGCGGCCTCGTGTGTTGCGTTTCACGCAATAAAAGCAAAATAATTGACAAATATGTGTGTTTTGTCAGTTATGCAATAAAGTTAATTGGTGTTTGCGCTGCAAGGACGTTTCTGGAGTTTGAAAGGTCGCGCTTCTATAATCATTCGCGGCACGTCTCACAGATGGTGCACGCCTAATTTCCATTAAGCCGTGCGCACATCGAAAGCGTGCAAACTGTATCCGAACGAAGCCGAATACAGTCGAAAGCAGCCGAGAATCACTGATGCCATAATTTTTCGCGCATGCGAGTAATAAATGGCATCAATGAAGTCCCTGGTCAGGAAAAAACGGGCATCTTACGATCCCATGCTTGACAAACTTACAAACATATTATGATGAACGGATACACTGTAATATACACTTCAGGCCATGGACAAGTTGTGAAAAGATAACCTCAAAAAGCGTAGAAATAATCGTGACACAAGTATCACTTTTGCATATAAAACATGGACAGAAAACTCGTAAAAAATGTTATGTTATAATCATTTCTTCACTTGGGCTGCTATTTCTTTATGACAGCTTTTTTATGGACCATTGTATATACGTATACCAAAGAGATTTTAAATTTGTATGCCACGAGTAATGAGTAAATTTCACTTAAAAATTTATAATAAGTAAAGGAGAGCTCAAATCGAAAAATACTTAAATACTTTTCGATTTGAATTTTCCTTGTTTATTCAAATATACATGGTCTTTCCACACTCTGCATACCGGAGATGGGCAAAACCCTAGGCTTCGAATAAATCTGAAATTTGCCGATGTGTTTGTCTCGCTTCCTTCCTTGAAAATGTTCAAAAGAGGAAACGAGACGAACAAGTCGGCAAACTTCAGATTTATTCGAAGCCTAGGGTTTTGCCCATCACTGCTGCATACCAATGTACCTGAAGCTTAGGGATCTGTAAAATCTTAATCCGGTACTGCATCGCGAGTATCTGTTTATGCCGGCGATTCGGGTGCACGCATCGTAAAACGACGAAATAACGTTCAGGGATCACGTATTCATGCATCAGGTTTCATTCGACTTATCCTTGCCGACACGCGAGGCCAAAATTTGTCATTGACAAGCCCAGGAGAAAGAAAACTGTGCAGTATAGTGCGTTTAGCCATGCCGCGTGACGAAAGGTAGGTGAGGGTAACAAGAGAATGATCTCAGTTCGAGGCTTCAGACTTGTCAACGTAACGGTTCTATATCCGCACGGTTGAATCGCGTGGAGAGCCGGGATATTGTTTCCCTCGAGTATCGTTGATGGCGACTGAGATCTGCTTTGTACAGTGACACGTGACAAAAGTTACCCGTCGGAAAACGTTGATCGTCCATCGACGATCACTTTGGAACGTAGTGAGCCAGTGGTGATCGCGATAACCTAGCCAGGGCGTAGTCAACAACGAAGATGAGTTATTACGACAATGGGAATTCAGGTCCTCTCGATGACGTCTTCGTTAAGGCGGCTGTTGAAGTCAAGCGTTTCCTACCGTCGCTTTTCAACATTAAAGTGGTATGCTCCCCGAATGTCATTCGATCAACTTTCATTTTAACCGAGTAAATTTCGTTGCTGACGCACTATTCGATACCTAAAAAGATCACCAAACTTGCTTGCAAATTTCTCGAGAAACTCGTTTAAAACGACTACGCCGACGGATAACGATTTCAATAGCTTCGAAAACGCAGCTTTTATCACAGTGTTTCGAAATACGAGATATTCCTCATGATCTTGGTTTCGGAACAAAAAAGTAAACATCGAAGACTATTAATATCGGCTTGGGATTTTATTTACCGCGGAGAAAATAAAATAATCTCATCTGTTTTTACTACGAAAAATACATTTCATTCATTTAAAAATACATTTATTGCAACAATTCTTGGGACAGAAAATTACATTCCAAATAACATTCCTCCTGCCTTGTTCTAAATTGCATTTAATATTGTAAATATGGAAAGTTGGAGGTATTCCTAACAAATAAAAAGTATATTTTAATGTTTGTCTTAATTTTTCTCAAACAAAATATGAAAACAAAAAAAAAGGGAGAACTTTTGTACGCGACTGTGACACAGAGTGAGTCACTCATCCATGACCTAACACAACCTCATAATCGTCGATAGGGAACACATCTGTATTACATGGCTCGCGCGATTGTAATCATTCGAAGCTACCTCTGAGAATTAATTATTTAGTACTACGGCTACGACTGGTAGGAATTGCTAGACGTATCGAGTCAAACGTTTTAGTTGACTAAATGTTGAGTAATATTACGTTTGATCATAATTTGATTCAAATTCATAAAGAATTATTTGTTACTCTCCTGTAACGTTTATAAAACACAGTGGCTTGTTCATACGGTAACAGGCAGAAATGAGTATTATTAAGAGTGATGTCGGTGAGAACGTTGACGCTGACAACTTCTGGTTGCAACACTCGTTCAATGCGTACGCATTCTCCACCTCGCATAGATTGTTGGCTGAAATTATGATTAAACAAAATACTCACGCCATGCGTCATGTATACGCTACTCATTCATCGCACGTGCGCTGAAATGAACGGCGAAGATAAGAATATGCTTTTTGCTGATACAACTTTTATCTGTACGACCTTTAAAAGAATTTCATCTTCTTTATCTGTAATTCGATAAATTTTTAGATTTATCATCACTATAGCATCACGATAGCATCTTTGTATTTATTACCCTTGATTTTTTTTTTTTTAAATTAATGACAAAGATAAATCGCGTGCGCGTAGAATTTGTCTCCCAAGTCAAAGCGAATCTCAGAGGCAAACTCTCTACGCGACTATTACCAATGTTTTCAGTACCTCAAATTATTTTTTGGAATGTTTAAATACATTGTTATTATTATTAGTTTCCGAAATACAGCGTAATTTAACAACACTAACGTAATATCGCTCCTATTATTTATTATCGATTGTAGCATATCTGGTTACATGCAACTGACGATACCTTGCAATCTAAACACAATGTGGTTAGTTTTCTTCCTGTTATAATAACTCAGTGTCGCGATAGATAAGTTTAATCAAAAGTATCCTGTAATAGTATACTTCCATCCCTGATTCCGAGTAGTTTATAATTTGCTTCACTGTAATAAATTCGTTCGAGCGTTCAAAAGGTGGTCGCGAATTTTTCAAAGTCTTTAAGTGCAAAAACTGATAACATCTAACAGTTCTCGTTTATTCGCTTAAATATATCAAAATGGAATCGGATCGCAAATATACAAATCATCGATTGTCGAATTACTTGCAAGAGGGTGTCGCAGTGTTGAAAATATCACCAACGTTAGAATATAATAAAGATGGAACGAACAACGTCAAAATTAATTTCGGTCCGTATTTCAAAACGCAACAGTCGGTGAAAGAAGGTTCAAATTCTCAATCAAACTTTACTAAAGTTAAGAAAACGTACGACGATAAAGCTGTGAAGACTAACAGAAATTATATCGGAAAATCTTGTTACAACGTAGGCTATACTGGGATTTTTAATTAATATTTCAAATTCGAATATAGAAAATTGATTTTACTATTATACAGACAAATTATATATTATGAGCGTAAATACGTAGGAAGTATTCAAAGAAAATGAATTTTTCTAGTTAGGAGAAAAAGGATCCGGATTCAGACCACGAGCAGCCGTCCAGGACTTCAGCACTCTCAAGCAAGAATGTTTATCAATGGGCAGACTCTTCGAAGATCCCGAATTCCCACCAGTGGACTCTTCTTTATTTTTCTCGAAACGACCTGATAGATACATAGAATGGAAACGTCCAATGGTAAGGATACCGCTAGAACGCGTTGCTTGAGAATTGACCACGCAAATTTATTAACTTGTTACACTGCGCCATTAATAATATTTCGTATCGGCCATCTTGCAAGCCTTAATTAATGTATTAAATGTTATTTATTTTCTCAGTTTCATCTCGGTTCGACTGATCAATGAATAGATAAACAACATTTAATTTCACTAATTTTTATAAAAAATCAACAAATTTTATATTCGATTTTAACCTTTTACTCCAGGAAATCGCAGACAACCCGCAACTGTTCGTGGAGGGTTTCTCCAGATTCGATGTTCAACAGGGTGAATTAGGAGACTGTTGGTTGCTGGCCGCAGTTGCGAATCTTACTATGGACCCTAATTTATTTTTTCAAGTAGTGCCAGAAGACCAGAGTTTCGAAGAGAATTACGCCGGCATCTTCCATTTCAGGTACATCGTTTATCGATTGAAACAAATTAGGATACGAATTAACACGTTGATCGCCATGTCACCCATATATGGGTGACAGTGCTTTTCACTGAAGAAGTAAAAAAATTAATTTTGAAAGTCAAGCATGAAAGGAAATGAATTTGAATGAAATTCATGAATTTTGAATGAAGTTACAAAAATAAATACCACGATAAACGTTTGATTATGTAGTCTCCAATATTCTAAATAATATTTCATTTTAGTAGAAACTTTAAAGAAAATTTGTTTGGCAGTCAACGTGTTAACCTGATATCTCCGTGTGTAATCATAGACGTCAATAAATAATAATAGTATGTAATATCAATCCTATGTCACAGGTTTTGGCAGTATGGCAGATGGGTTGATGTAGTAATCGACGACAGATTACCGACCTATCGTGGCGAATTAATGTACCTACGTTCAGCGGAAAGCAACGAGTTTTGGAGTGCTCTGCTAGAAAAAGCTTATGCGAAACTTCACGGTTCCTACGAGGCGCTGAAAGGTGGATCCACTTGCGAGGCCATGGAAGATTTCACGGGCGGTGTAACGGAAATGTACCAAATGGAGGAAACACCTCCGAATCTGTTTAATATTCTGCTAAAAGCTTTCGAAAGAAACTCGTTAATGGGCTGTTCGATAGAGGTAAAATTCAGGGGCTGACGTCTGTCGATAAACAAACGGGGAAATAAAACGTGTTGCTATTTTAGCCCGATCCAAACGTACTGGAAGCAGAGACGCCTCAAGGACTGATCAGAGGTCATGCTTATAGTATTACTCGCGTGAAATACGTAGAAATTGAAATGCCAAATCGGGTAGGAAGGATACCCTTACTTAGGCTTAGGAACCCTTGGGGAAACGAAGCGGAGTGGAATGGTCCGTGGAGCGATCAGTAAGTGAATCGAGGAATATTGCTCGAAAATGATCATTAATTTGCACAAAGGAGAAACATTTCACTTGTTCAACAGATCACCCGAATGGAGATTTATTCCCGATCACGAGAAGGAAGAGCTAGGTTTAACCTTCGACATGGACGGTGAATTTTGGATGTCGTTTCAAGATTTCACTCAATACTTCACCCAACTAGAAATATGCAATTTAAATCCAGACTCGTTGACCGAGGACGATTTAAACGCTGGTAAGAAGAAATGGGAGATGAGTGTGTTCGAAGGCGAATGGGTGCGAGGCGTTACAGCTGGGGGCTGTAGGAACTTCCTAGGTAAATGTTTCCCCGATCTAACGTCTTTCCTTCTTTACTTCTGTTAGATGCAGACTAACGTAACTGTTAACGCTTCGCAGAAACTTTTTGGCACAACCCTCAATATCGTATTACGCTGGAGTATCCGGATGAGGACGACGATAAGTGTACAGTAATCGTGGCGTTAATGCAGAAGAACAGGCGAGCACAGAGAAGAATGGGCGCAGAGTGTCTAACTATTGGATTCGCAATATACAGCGTATGCATCTACATTGCTCATAAAAGGAACTTTGTGTTTTGTTTAATTTTATCTTGAACAAATGTTCAGTAATGTTCGTGTCATTTAAAACAATGATCAGAACCAATGACTATCTATTAGACCTATGTTAAAACAATCTAATAAGTGTGAAGACAGTAGTACTCTCTAATTTTTCTGATTTTTCCATTGATAGTAGTTTAAGGTTAATCTTCCTATCAACGTAACATAACCACGACAATTTCAATGTACAGTTGGAGAATCCTGCACGACTACCCAAACCGTTAGACATCAATTTCTTCAAATACAATGCATCCGTCGCGAGGTCGCCGGCATTTATAAATTTGCGAGAAGTCACGTGTCGTTTCAAACTACCACCTGGCGTGTATTGTATAGTTCCGAGTACGTTTGATCCTAACGAGGAGGGTGAATTTCTGCTTCGAATATTCTCTGAAAATCAGAATAACATGGAGTAAGTGAACCTTTTGTTGGATTGAAGTTAAACGCGACGAAAATCCGAGATTTCTATTGAAACTTTGTTTTCCAGGGAGAATGACGAAGAAGTCGGTATTGGTGAAGTTGATGATAGGGTAAGAAATCTACTCATCAATAGGTGGTAATATATGTTAAATATGCGCACGGTAATTAACGTAACTAAACCACAGTAGTAACACGTAACAATAGGAAATACCGTTGGTGTCTGAGAAGAATGCATTTGTGCTCGAGAGTGAGAAAATCTGATGTACGTCTAAATAATTAAGAAACAATTTCTTTTTGGAAAAACAAAATAGAATTCATCCGATAGAAATTTGATGAACTCCAATGACGACACAGATACATTCTTCTCGGGTGTCAACTGTACACATTATAAATATTGGACCAATTTGCACTTGGCATATGCACATCGACAACGTGCGTTTAATATGCTAAATTTCCATAATGCTTTCAATGTGTACTCGTGTTTGTGTTGATAGTTCCGTAATGAACTGTGTGGAACTAATCATTGACTAGTGGAACCTTATTAATATCGTAACAACTCGCACGTTTACATTGCTTGGCTTCTAGGTGCTTCACCCTAAAGGTGATAACGAGCACGGAGATGGAGATAAGGTGAATAATTTGCATGCTGTAATGTACATACAAACAACTTTTATCGATAAAATTCAATGAAAATTATTTTTTATATAAATTAATGTATATGTGTATTCTATCGCACCATTCATTTACATTATGCTTCCCGAATTTGAATATCTTCATTTTCTTTCAAGGTTCGAGAAGAACCGGAACCAGACCGAAATGAAGATAAAGTTCGAGAGTTCTTCAAAAAACTCGCTGGTGACGACATGGAAGTAGATTGGATGGAACTGAAGGAAATCTTAGATTTTGCAATGAGAAAAGGTATTATTATATACCCTTTCTTTATATTAACTACTGTTTTCTCTGTTTTTGTTACAGTATTTTTGTTGATTGCTTATTATTAAAAAGCTTCTGTAATTTTCATGCTTTTTAATTTAATATTATTCATAGTTAATGACAATAGCATAATTGACGTAATTACGCTTCTTTATCATTAATCACTCATTAAAAATATTTTATGAAACCCGCGTAAATAGCCTCCTGCATTTTGATTTTAAAAGTTAGTTATGCACCATTTCGATTAATTCGTTTTCATCGTGAATCTGTTATTGTAAGAACGCTACTTAATTATATCTGCACTTTACATTTTCTTTCTTGTATAATCATCTCTTTCTTTCTCTTTATATTGTTTCTTACATAACATACATAAGTACATTTGGGTCGTTGTGCAAGGCAGAAATTTTCATCAGAAAATTGTATCCCCTAATTTGAGACATTGTTTACTTTAACCAAGTTATTAACACAGCTGCTGCGAACAGAGATTTGTACATTCAATGTGCAATTAGTTATAATTGGTCATGACTAACGAACACTTGTTGCTAAACGAATATACTTTTACATTAGTATTCAATAAAATTAGATTTCAGGAAGCTAAAACAATCGGAGATGATATTCTGTAATATATAAAATTTATGGCTGTAATTTATACAGCATGGTAAATATATTATAAGTGCAAACTTTAGAGATTGATACAACTCATTAGTCTAACTAAGAAAGTTTTTAATTCCACTTTCGATACCACTACCGAATGAAAAGATCCACGAAAAATACATCAAATCAAAATTTTGCCATGAAGTGTATGTATTGATTCAAATGACCCGCATGTACATATGTAAAATTTAATGTTAACATGTAGCTGTATGTTACGGGTAGAACTACCACAGTCGTCGGGTCGTAGTGAGGCTCATGTCACTGAAACCGTACAAGGAAATGGTTCGTTTATCGACACTATCATCTCACTGCTGTGCGGCATTGTTTGTAATAATGAACAGTACAATAAGTCCGTAGGTAAGACATCGCCTACTATATAATTCATACTACACCAGGTCACCGTGTTGTACGTAACGCAAACTAAATCACTGTAAACGTTAGGTACTTTTTTACATTGTGGTTAGAGAAAAAGAATCTGTTCAGAACCTGGAATCTTTTAGCTACAAGGTCCGTTCTTGAGAGTTGAAAACATTTACAGTTAATTGTTAGATGACACAGATGAAAGTAAGACTAAAGAAGAAGAAAAATTGCATCCAGGTTTGTCAATTCGACTATTAGATTCTTTTTCTCTCTATACGCAGTGAAGTAGCATAAAATACCCCAAGGAAATAAATTATTCCAGTTCTCAAGAAAATTTGCACTTATCCAAATTGAAATATGATCTACTCTTCTGTCTCAAGCTCGCGGTTACGAATCAGTGGCGCTTAGAGAGGGATTACTGCACTATCCTTCTATGATTGAATATTTTTTGCATGTCCTCTTACCATGAAACCTTAAATTTCAAATGCACTATGCGAAAGAGTGTCATGCAGCTAACTATAGTCTCGTTAGCCTACTGCTATGTATTTGTAATGCGTTTCTACCTGTGATAATGTCGTAAGCAGTTGTACTTTATGGTTATTGTCTTTAATATTTCAGAAGTTTATTCTTTCGGTTGAGTGTTCATCGCAAAGCAGTAACATACGAATTTTAACGAATATTACAGTTGGAAGTACTTTTCTAATTTCAGAAACACGCGATAAAGGATTCAGTAAGGACGTGTGCCGTAGCATGGTTGCTATGCTAGATGTAGATCATTCAGGGAAACTCGGATTCGAAGAATTCAGAACTTTGTGGAACGATATAAGGAAATGGAGGGTATGTTAAATCAATTAAATAAATAGAGAACACCTACGAACATCATATTTTCTATATTCAAGTAATAAAATCTGGTCAATTCACTTTAAAATGGTATTGGTACTCAGAGAGTACCAATGAGATTTTGTCACTTGAAAGTATGATTGATTGTACCATTCAAAAATAATTTTCATAAATCCTGTTCAATTTTCAGGCGGTTTATAAATTATACGACAAAGACGATTCAGGATTCTTAAGTGCGTTTGAACTACGACAAGCGTTAAATAGCGCTGGTTACCGACTTAATAATCATATTCTCAACATTTTGGTACACCGTTATGGAACGAAAGACGGCATGATCACGTTCGACGACTATATAATGTGCGCTGTGCGACTCAAAACAATGATAGGTGAGCGAAATAATAGTTCTGACTAAAATCGAAGATCCTAACATAGACATTTTGCGGTGCAAAATAAGTTACATTATTTTTTGCAGACATTTTCAGAGAACGAGATCCGGATTTAACTAATACCGCAACGTTTACAATGGAGGAGTGGATAGAGAAAACCTTATACTCGTAATCTAATCCGTGTGTCAAAAATGTTGATAAAGAAAGATAAATACGTCAGTGCCGTTCGTATCGTCCTTGTTACCTGTAGACTGTTTCTTCTATCATGAAAAACTTGACGAATTTAAACTCTACCCGGACCGAACAACTCTTTTTTTATATTCAATTTCCATGTAACTCGTTTAAGTACACAGTATCCCACAATTGGTGGTGCAATGGAACAAAAGATGATCCTTTTTCTAATGACTTGATTAATTTTTTAAGTGTATCAAAGAAATAGACAATGTAAAATATAGAAGTAAAAGACAAAAATAATATCAGTTAGTTTTACTACAAAAACATCTTATTTTTCCCAAAAAAATCACTTTGCACCACGTATTTTGGGATATTATTTACAGATGAACCGAGGACTTCATGGAAGAAAAGTAGAAGAAATGATCAAGAATGTATCTACGTTCTCATTGAGAAATTACAAATAGAAATCGTACCATTTATAGTAATTTGTCTTTTGCATTTGTATTGGTACTATTATATACGTAGGCAAAAACGTGGTTTTACGTGCCTTAAGATAACTTTGACAGAATCATAATTTTATACAGAAAGTTCTTCTATGAAACATGTAAATGCTTTAAGGAAAATTAACGGCCTTCCTTGTTATGTAAGATATACATATATACGAAAATTGTATAAGTTAAAAGTATCCATCTGATCTGTATTCAAAATAAAATTCTATTATTTTGCATTTGAACCAGTATTTCTTGTCCCGTTTTCGCAATATAGTTCTGATAAAGAAACAACATTCAAACATCATATGAAATATACTTGGTGATTTGGAGAATATTTATTGTTTAAACACGCAAACACGAACACCAATTCCACAAAGACTTCCGCGAGAATGAACATGAACAATTAAACGAATTTTGATGCAGTGATGCCAGGTAATTAGAACCTGGTACTGATTCAAAACAAAAAGATGATTTCGTGTATTTGAATTTTACTTTCCTATTGGCTGAGACAATCAACTTGACGCATGCTCATATCATTCGGAGTACGCTTAGAATGGGAGGGAAATATATTCCCGTACCGTAATGTAGGAACAGTGCTTCTTATAGGCAGCATAGGATAACCATGGACGGCTAGCCATATACACTATTTGGCTACATACCACACAACTATATGATATAGTTGTATTACATATATGGTGATAACACCACGCACAGCTACTGAGTAGCTGTCGTCTGCCATAATATAACCTCATTTGTACTTGAAAGACGTAAGTAAACAATTCTAAGAATTTTATTACATAAAATTTGAATAAAATAATAAGAATAACATAAGTTTCACTCTTGTTTCAAACAAAAATATTTCATTTTTATATAAATTGTGTTACTTGTCATTTAAATGCAAATATATTAAGTACTATAAAACAATACGAACAATATTTCGTAATTTTAAAAAGATTTTATCGATAGTATTACAGAAATATTGCATTTTTTTCAATAAAGTATGTGTAAATTTAAGATATTTATAAGTTTACCTGTGATAATAGCATGATTTCTAATAAACTGCAAAATTTGGAGTAGAGATTTTGACATTTTATAATATAGAGTCTTCACAAAAAAAAGAACGGTTTTACCAATTCTTCGATATTTTCTGCATAACTCACACAATATATATATATATAGTGCAGTTTTTTTTTTAAACGCATACGAATATTTATTGTACATTATATTTTGTAAAAATATATGTATTTTACATGACAGATTTAAATCATGTCAAAAGTTGAGGAACCAGCACCAGAAGCTGCAGAGCCAGCTGTTGAACAGGATGTTATATCCGAAGAAGACAAACAATACTTGATGGAGTATGTAAAAGAAACGGAACAACGCCTTGCTACAAAAGAAGAGATTCGAGCATCTAATTTAAACCCTAATCGACCCCCAGATACATATTTTAGCAAACTAGATTCAACCCTAAAAAGGAACACAACATTTGTAAAAAAATTGAAAAATTTTAGTAGCATACAATTAGATACAGTTCTTAAGGATATGACGCATTTAAATTTAACAAAATATGTAAGTGAAGTTGCCACTGCTCTAGTGGATGCCAAATTAAAAATGACAGATGTTGCACCTGCTATTAAAGTATGCAGTTTTCTGCATCAGACATATGCAGAATTCTCAACGCATTTCTTTGAAAATTGGCAAAGAATTTTATCTCTGAAAGTTGTAGATAAGATTGCAAATCCAAGCAAACTTAGAGTAGACCTCCGCTTTTATGCTGAGTTAGTTAATGCAGGAATTTTCACGCATAAGCAAGGGTTACCTTTGCTTGGCTCAGCATTAACAGTTTTAATTAATATGGATAAAGAGGAGCACAATAATGCAATCATTATATTAAGTTTTTGCAAACACTGTGGTGAAGATTATGCAGGTCTTGTACCTAAACGAGTAAGGGAAATATCAGAAAAATTGAATGTACAAATTCCTAAAAGCAAATTACTTTCACCTGATAAACAACAGAATGTTAGATTATTACTACGAGATTATTACAATTCGTTGTGTAAGCACTTATTAAAAGAGCACAAGGATCTCCAAGCTTTTGAAAAACAGAATCGAAAAATATTACAAACCAGGGGTGAATTAAGTTCTGAAAGAAAGGAAAAACTTGAGAGTCTTCAAGTATCGTATGAACGGTTGCTCAATAATGTACAAAGTTTTTCTGATACTTTGGATGAACCCATGCCAGAACTTCCTATTGATAATGAAATGAAAGCAGAAGCGGAAGAGACGTTGAAAATGATTAGCGAAGGAGAAGAAAATAGTATCTTAGAGGATATGTGGGGAGACGACGAAACTAGACGATTCTATGAAGTTTTACCTGACTTGGTAGTATTTCTTCCAGGATCATATTTAAAAGAAGTACCTAAGCAAGACGCCCCGATAAGCGAAGAAGCCTTAGACGAAGAAGTAACGTTTGACGAATTAGAAGAAACGGAAAAAGTAGATGAACCCGAAGCAGAAGTAGATGAACCTCAAGTCTCAAACATAAGTAATAAAATACTTTTGGATGCGTTTCTAACTCATCTACCAACTTGTGTAAATCGTGAAATGATAGACAACGCAGCAGTACATTTTTTAATGACTCTCAACACAAAACATAACAAGAAGAAGTTAGTAAAAGCATTATTTGGTGTGTCTAGAATTCGTTTGGATCTATTACCATTCTATTCACGTTTGGCTGCTATCCTTTATCCTGTTATGCCTGATGTGGGAAATGATCTGTGTCTAATGTTAAAGCATGATTTTATATATCATGTACGCAAAAAGGATCAAATTAACATTGAATCAAAAGTAAAAGTTGTCAGATATATTGGAGAACTGGTCAAATTTAAACTTTACTCAAAGATAGAGGCATTATACTGCTTAAAAGTTCTGTTACATGATTTTACTCATCATCATATTGAAATGGCTTGCAATTTATTAGAAACATGTGGAAGATATTTATTTTGTTCGCCGGATTCACACCAAAGAACAAAAGTATATTTAGAACAAATGATGCGTAAAAAAGCAGTCACTGCATTGGATTCGCGTTATGTAACGATAATTGAGAATGCATATTATTTTGTAAATCCACCAGAATCTACAGGTGGTGTTTCTAGAAAGGACAGACCACCGATTCATGAATTTATAAGAAAATTATTGTATCAGGATCTCTCAAAGACAAATACCGATAAAGTTCTTAAATGGATGCGTAAGTTAGACTGGGAAGACGAAAGTGTTTCGTCTTATGCCATTAAATGTCTCACTGCCGCATATAATGTTAAATATTTAAATATTCGTTGCGTAGGAAGTTTATTAGCAGGACTTGTTGCACACTATGAAACTATAGGCCCTCACGTAGTCGATGGTGTGTTGGAAGATATAAGACTATGTATGGAAATTAATTTACCAAAATTTAATCAACGTCGTATCGCTATGGTTAAATATCTTGGAGAATTGTATAACTATCGAATGGTAGAAAGTGGAGATATTTTCCGAACCCTATACCTTTTGATTACTTTTGGAGTTAGTATGGATCATGCTGTACCAAGTATCCTCGATCCACCCGACCACCTGTTTAGAATTCGACTAGTTTGTACATTATTAGAAACCTGTGGACAGTATTTTAGTGGTGGTTCTAGCAAGAAAAAACTTGATTATTTTTTAATATTCTTTCAAAATTATTATTGGTTTAAATACACAGATCCTATTTGGACTCCCGAGAATCCTTTTCCTGTAGGTATAGATTACATGTATCGTGACACGTTAACAATGCTAAGGCCTAAAATGCAATTGTTTCAAAGTTACAAAGAAGCCCAATGTGCTGTGGAGGAATTACGAAATACGTTATACCCAACTCTTGGAAATCCTATTGCTGAGGATGGTGCTACTCGTACAGATGGAGAATCTGATATGGGTGTAATTGCAGAAGGAGATGAAGAACTAACTATCACCACTGGAAATGGCAGTGGGGATGCTAAAGGTGTAGCTGATTTACATTTTGAAGAATCTGAAGATTGTTCCGAGGCACAATCGGAAGAAGAGTGGACAGCTGATGCAGAGAGGGATGATACTATGGGTACTCAAGAAAATACACAGGGAGATCAAAGTCTTTCAGAAGGTGGTACAGATGGTGTTCTAATGGATGTTACAGAATTAAATGCAGCATTACCAGCTGGTCCTAGAAGAGTAAGTTGCCCGGAAGACGATGACTTTTTGTCGGCTCTCGATAAAATGGTTTCGGATAATATACAAGATAGAATGCGAGATTCAGTGAAACCACAACAAGTAGACATTTCAGTTCCTTTGCATGTAAAAAGTACTAAAAAAACGTATGAACAATTGCAAGAGAGACCTACTGATAATAGTACAGTCGACTTCGTGCTTATGCTCAGAAAAGGTAACAAACAACAGTACAAAAACTTGGCAGTTCCTGTCTCGTCAGAGTTGGCAATGAACCTTCGAAATCGTGAACAAGAACAGAAAGAAGAAAAAGAACGAGTTAAAAGATTGACATTGAACATTACAGAAAGACAGGAGGAAGAAGATTATCAAGAAACAATTAATCAAAGTACAAGACCAGTGACAGTAAATTTAAATAGAGAACGGCGACAAAAATATAATCATCCTAAAGGCGCACCGGATGCCGATCTTATTTTTGGTCCAAAAAAGATTCGATAGACTCATTTCATTATTCTTGAAAGAATATTTGTCATATTATAAAATCACAAGTAATTTTACATAAAATTAAACGATCTCTATATTTTCTGTGTAGCAACTTGCAACAGACTATTGTTTCATTTTTAATTTGAAATCCACGTCTGTCTGTTATCGATACAGATTCTCTATCATATGTGATTTTTCTTGTAAAGGATATTGTTTTGTAAGTATATTAAAAATGCATTAGTATATCATAAGTGTCAATATGTATTTCAATATATTTAAATGAAAAAAATCGAATAACAAAGTTACGGTTTTTTTTATACAATCGATACATTTAAATATAACTGTATTGTTGCTTGGTATATGTATAATAAATTACATAACTTTTATGTACGAATAAAAATAATTTCAAATTTTTTAAATTACTGATTTGATCAAATTGCTCTATCATTGATATCAGTTATGTAAATTTTATAAAAAATTTTACAATATTTACATATCGATATACGCCGGAATTTCTTCTATAATTTAATCAAACCTTTGTTAAATATGAAAGAAATATAATATGTTTAAGACTGTATCATAAAATTGTGTTACATGAAAATCATTAATTCGTACGATATTAATCGAGTATTTTTAAAACTCGTACTCATTATACATATTAAACTTTATTTTTATTGAAATCATTATAAGAAATTAATAATTTATTAAGAAAAAATTCAATTATATGTACAAACAAGGAGTTGAGTTTGATATGCAATTATTTATTTTTACCTAAGAAATTATTACCGTGTACAAAATGAATATAAATAAATGTTAGGTGTTTTTTATGTTTGATACAGCTCTGTTATACAGTCTGTCATAATATCACATATCTACCATAATATATGATTCTGGTAATTATAAATTAATACTAAATGCATATCTGCATTTTGATGTTGTCATCATACTTTATGGATCTTCCTCTGCATCTTCAAATTGACCTGCTTCTATCTCCATAGCTTCGTCTGCTTCTGTGCCATTGTGATTGGTACCTATTTGTTCTAATGATATAGAATCATAATAAACATTTACATAGACTTACAGTATAATTTTTTAATAGTAGTTTTCTCATTGACAACCTATTTTATGGTAAAGTAATCAACTCCATTGAGCTCTTTCATAGTAATAGCTAGATAATAATAATAGTTGCAAGTTATAAATATTACCTGTTGGTAAAATATAAGGAGCATCTCCAGCACCAACTTCATAATTTTCAAAATCATCTTCTTCTGCATCTTCATAAATATCTTCTTCAGCTGTGAAAACACACATACTTTATACATATAAAGTTCTTACAACACGTCAAATTTTTGCACATTACAATTGTTTTATCTACCATCTGAAAAACTATCTTGTGGATCAGGATGAAGTGCTTGACACTGATTCATTGCTTGAAACATTGCTTCCAAGTTATTTGTATTATCAGGAGCAAATCTCATTTCTGTGATGGGGGTGTCTGCATCTTCGTCTTCATTTTCTGAACCACTTTCAGAGGATGGTGGTAATGGCACATCTGTGCAAACAGTTGCATGAAAAATGTAAATAACTGATGAAAGAGTTAATTAAATTATATTTAATTTTACTCTTTCCTAAAATAAATATATGTATATGTTCAAAGAAAAGCATATATACCTGGAAGGTCTACTTTTGCATCAACCATAATATATAGACATTGTCTTGGATGTACTTGTTCATCTCTTGATATGGCATGTAAAGATATATGAGGATATTCAAGTGAAAATCCTTGTTGTGTATCATAGTTCACCCAAGAAAGCAAGCTACCAATGCGAACGTTACATTAAAACATGTAAGTAGTACTTTGGAACCTAAATTTGTTTCATTTCAGTTTTTACCTCTCTGTAATATACAGAGTTCCTTTTCCCACCTCTCTATCATTAATGTACACAGTGGTATTTTGCTCTTCATGATGTATTCCTTTCTGTGGCGCAAGAAAATTGCTAAGCACTACCATTTTTTACCTGTAACATTTAATACATTAATTTATCATTTATGCATACTATTATCAACATATTAAAACGTTCACGATACGAAACTGATTTCGTTCATTCAGGAAATTTCAATTTAAAAAACAAATGGGAACAAAAATATGTATAAGGTTATGGCGAAATTTGTTCAAACACAATGCTAACTTTATGAAACTATATATAGGAACATAAATCTGTTCTATATAAGTAATTTTTTTAAATAGATATATTACTAATTATATGTACACTTTATTTAAATAATTTATGTAAAAGCATGAAAAGAATGCGAAACATAAGAATACAATTACACGTTTCGAATACAGATCCTACCAATTGAATAATTTTTAAATAAATCTACAGTTTCTTCCGCTGTGTTCGTTCAGTTATCTTAATTGTTAGCGTGTAAACTCACCACTTGTTTGTACAAAATAATCGTAAACAACGGCGAACGAAGTTTTTCGTAAAATGAACGTATCTTCAAAAAATGGATAACACGATTTTACTGCAATTCTTATACAACACTTCAATTACGCTTTTATATGACTGTAACAATTAGTATGCCGAAAATGGTACAGTAATTAAAGTCCATTAGTGTACAATAATTATGAAGTTCAATATACATATATTTTCATTTTACAATGTTTGTTAACGAAAAATTTTACCGCAGGTTACAATGTTATGTTTCTGTTTTACGTTATTGATGCAGAGAGCAGAGTGTAATATACGAACTCTATGTCTATATTACAGAGTACTCTTACAGAGGCGAAACTCTGATGTTTTTCAGGTCCTAAATCAGTCCTGATTTTGATTGCGCTTGCGTCTTCTAAAAGTCGTATCACATAATAGCACCATAATAGAGAAACGAAACTCTTATCGTGATTTAAACCAAATCCTGATATAGATAGAAGCATATTGATCGAGATCTATTACAGTAAAATGCTATGAATTTATGTGCATAAATAATAATGTCGTTGCTCTTTCTTATACACGTTAAAATTGCAATAATTATAATTATTGTAATAAAAGTTCTGCATTTTACCGTTTTTCAATCTATTCGACGACAGATCCAATCTACGCTTTTATTTAAAATAACACGGCAATAGTCCAATGAAATTCTGTTTCAGTCACGTGATTTTGTTTACTCAAGTTTCATCTTGTTGAACAATGCACATGCATTTGTACGCAACGTGCAATGATCTGAATATGAACGCAATATAAAGTTTCATCGAGGTAACGTCTACAGTAATCCGTATATTTTCAGATTCAGGGTACTCTCGGTAACCCAAGCAGAAGACAAAAAAAAAAGTAAAATTAAACGCGAATTATAGCGCGTTCGTCTCTTCGTTCGTATATCCGTGGCGCGTTTTGGTTCATATGCGGTTCAACAAACACTCAATGTGGCGCTTAAGTTTGGAAGGTTATGGATTAAAGCTTCGGGGTGTGGCATCATATTGTGATTTATCAAATAAATAGAATATCCCGCGTTTGTGATGACGGGCGAGCTTCTTTCCTAAACGTAACAACTGCGAAGAATCTCGTTTCAACGGTACGTGTGGTGACTTTAAACTTTCAACCACCTTCCGAGAATCTTTGTACAAGGGAGAGAACATTTTTCAAATGTATTCGCAACGATACTACGTTTTTGGCACTCCAGTCCAGGACTTGTGGAGTGTTTAAACGAAAGAACTGGGATCACAAAATGTTTTCGATGTTGTACGCTTAATTTGCATATTGATAGGTATTTACGTGAAACGTTGACACAAGGTAGTTGATCGTTGCTTGGTAGGATACGGTCCATGAAATCACGTGTATTAAAGTCTACGTGGGATGTTGGGCGCTATCACCCCCACGCAGCCCCACGAGTACACCGAAATGTTCCGGTTAGCCGACTACTTTGTTGTGGTCGGCTACGACCACGAAAAAGAGAGTATGTATCAAAAACTCCTTCAACAGTTATGTTTCAAACACACACCAATCATCTTAATGTACATGATTAATGAACACTTAACTTGTGACAGCAATTGAACATTATGATATTGATGTGTATACTAAAGCTGGTTTATAATAATCAATTATCTACTCTATCTTTTAGACAGAATGACAAGAACATTTATGTTATTGAAGAGGATCAAAATCTATTATATTTGAAACCCTTGTATAAATTAATTTAAACTGCACCTGTTTAGCTATTTTTATGATTATTGATATATTAGTAATTGATATTGATATTCTATTGCCTATAATGTCCTTCTGTTAAATAGTTTTTAATTCAACAGTAACAAAGTATTAAGAAATTAAAATATTGTAAAACCTTGATTTAACAGACTAATTAGGTATAGAATGATACACAAAACCAAGAACTACAAATGTACCTATATGGGATATTACATCAGGGTTGTTAAATTAAGGTTTTCATGTACTTGTATTATATAGAAATATTTTTATTGCAGGAGGTGGTATAAGTAATGGAATCATTTTACAAAGGTTTCCAGAAAAGGATTGGCCTGATACACCATTTATCGAAGGAATAGAATGGGTAAGATTCCTTTTTGTTGTTTATAGGCTTTATATATAATTTGGTGATGTTTTATAGTTTTGTCAACCACAAGGATGGGCTTTATCTACAGAAAGACAAGAACCACGGTTTTTTGTATCTATATTAACTGACATTGATGCAAATCGTCATTACTGTGCTTGTATGTGTTTTAACGAAACTGTTTCAATTATGCCAAGTAAACCTGTAGACGAAGAAGAAGATCCAGTAGATGGTGATAGTCGTTCTTTGGTTAGAACAATACCTGCAATTGCACATCACAGCATTATGTATGCACCTAAATGTCTGGTGCTGGTCTCCAGACTTGACTACATCGAAACTTTTAGAGTATGTAAAATGTTGTCTATATTAAAAATATTGTCACTATTTCTATGTATAATGGTATTATTTTTACATTATTATTTCAGAATTGCCTCGGTATTATATATACTGTGTACGTAGAAAATTTTGGTATACCATTAGAAACTCTGGTAGGAAACATATTAGGTTGTATACAAGTACCACCTGCTGGTGGACCACAAGTACGATTTAGCATTGGTGCAGGCGATCGTCAAGCGCTTCAACCTCCAATTAGTCCCTCTCTTCCAATAACTCACAGTAGTGTTAATCTTTTATTTCAACAACTAGGTAAAAATGAAACAACTATCATTACAGATATATTTCCTTAGTAAGTTTCTGATTAACAATGCATCTTCATATTTTACAGGTATTCGTAATGTATTAGTATTATTCTGTGCTGTTATGACAGAACATAAAATACTTTTTCATTCTGCAAGTTATTCACGATTGACTGAAGGATGTCGTGCTCTTACCGCGTTAATGTATCCATTTAGATACACGCATGTTTACATTCCTCTTCTACCAGCAGCTTTAGTGGAAGTACTCAGTACACCTACTCCATTCATTATGGGTGTGCACAGTTCACTAAAGCATGAAGTTGCAGAACTTGTAAGATATATTTGATGCCATCCTAATATTATCCCTTGCCATTGTATGATTATCTTTTAGAAATCGTTACATTTTTTCTAGATGGATGTAATAGTGGCTGATTTAGATGGAGGTTCTATCATGGTTCCAGATGGAGTTTCGCTTCCATTACTTCCAGAACCACTTCTTTCACAGACACAGGATGCATTGTCTTTAGTATTACAGCCAGAATTATCCTGTGCAGATTATGCTTTTCCACCACTTGCAACAAGAGCTCCTCATTCTCCTATGCTAGATAAGGAATTGAGAGCAGTTTTTATGAGAACTTTTGCTCAGTTATTGCAAGGCTACAGAAGTTGTCTGACACTGATAAGAATTCATCCAAAACCTGTTATAACATTTCATAAGGTTCGTAATCGCTATCCAATGTATTCATTTAATAATATATTTAGACAAGAAGTAAGAACTCGATTTGTTATTTCTAGGCAGCTTTCTTAGGGGAACGAGGCTTAACTGATTGTGACTTTACGACTAGAGTTTTGGATTGTATGTTTTTTACTTCCTTCATCGTGGAAAGGGGACCACCGTGGAGGCCGTGCGATGTATGGGACGAATTGTATAGCAATTTAAGCGACCAACTGAAACAAGAAGCACAAGACCACAGTAAGTAATAATAGTACAATGATATACAATCAACAACATTGATGTGTGTATAAAATATATATTTTATTGTGCATAATAGGCCTCAACTAAGTATATAACAGATTTTTTAAATGTGTGTTATCGTTAGGACGTATCTTAACGCATATTCAAGAATTAGCACAACAATTGTACACAAATGAGAATCCAAATCCTCAACCATACGTACAAAAAATTTTGAAACCACCCGAAGGAGCGTTTGCTAGAATACATCAGCCACTTCTGCCACGTATTAATCCAGAGCAAGTTCAAGCAATTATAGATGAAGGTCTTGCCAAAAATAGTGTCAAAGTTAGGTTCGTATTATGAACGCATTTGATCTACTGTTATACTATGATGCACATACTATTACTACATGATATTTCACATTAATTTCGATTTACATTGTATAGATTATCATCATTAAGACCGTCACAGCCTCGTATTGTACCTATGGGTCCACATATTTCATTTGTCCATGACACTAGGCAGTTGGTTAGCAATTCTGCGCGTAGGCTCGAGGTTCTACGTAACTGTATAAATTGTATATTTGAAAATAAAATATCGGATGCTCGTAAAACCTTTCCAGCCGTACTAAGAGCATTGAAGAGCAAAGCTGCTCGTTTAGCACTGTGCATGGAACTATCACAGCATGTTGTTGGAAATAAAGCCATGTTAGAACATCAACAATTCGATCTTGTAGTTCGATTAATGAACTGTGCATTGCAAGATGATTCGTCCATGGATGAACATGGAGTTGCTGCTGCACTTCTTCCTCTTGCAACAGCATTTTGCAGAAAACTTTGCACAGGAGTTATTCAGTTCGCTTATACTTGTATCCAAGAACACCCCGTATGGCAGAATCAACAATTTTGGGAAGATGCTTTTTATTTGGATGTACAAAAAGACATTAAAAGATTATATCTCCCCGGAGAAAATTCTCCGCCTCGGCTTATAAACGATGGAATTTTAAGTCCTATCAGCCCACGCGATGGCAAAGAATTTCTATTTCGCGACCGATACTCAATATATCAAATTCAAGAACCATCGGCTCTTGAAATAGCCGCCGAACAAATGAGGATTTGGCCAACGATTGATCCAGAAAAACAAAAGGAACTTATCGCAAGTGAAGAAAGTACTATGTACAGTCAAGCAATTCACTATGCAAATAGAATGGTTTATTTATTGGTTCCATTAGATATAGGAGCGAAAACGCATCGGCAGGACAACGTTTATGACGATGAAAGAGCAAGTAATAGTATTACAAATAGCGTAGCAAGCGATAGTGGTGATGCAGAGTCAGGATTTGAAGAAAACGATCCCGGGGAAACCGGCAGCGCCGTTATTCGAATGGTTTCACGATTCGTAGATCGTGTTTGTACCGAAGGAGGTGTGAGTACTGAACACGTTAGATGTCTACACCAAATGGTTCCAGGTGTTGTTCACATGCATATTGAAACTCTTGAGGCTGTACATAGAGAAAGCAAGAGATTACCTCCAATACAGAAGCCTAAGATTTTGACACCTAATATGTTACCTGGTGAAGAAGTTATTATGGATGGTTTACGGGTTTATCTTCTACCAGATGGAAGAGAAGAAAGTCCTGGAGGATTGCCAAAGATACCACCACTCTTGCCAGCAGAAGGAGCTATATTCCTTACTAATTACAGAATCGTATTTAAAGGAATACCTTGCGATCCATTTGCTTGTGAACAATTAGTAGTTCGAGCCTTCCCTGTAACATCTTTAACTAAAGAGAAACGAGTTGCTGTACAACATTTAGCACATTTGGATCAGTGTTTACAAGAAGGCCTTCAATTACGTTCTTGTACCTTTCAATTAATAAAATTAGCATTTGACGAAGAAGTTACTCCCGAAAATATTGAAACTTTACGAAAACTAGTTCACAAAGCTCGATATCCACCACATATCTTCCATCATTTTGCTTTTAACGGTCAAGTATTAGTCACACAACCTGCTCACCACAAAGGAAAGGAAAAAAATGCTACTCTTAAGTAAGTCGACTTTTACTTAGACATAATTCTGTTTATTAGTTACTGCAATCAAACTATTATCTTTTTTTTTTCAGGGGATTTGCTAAGAAAACGCTATTAAAAACTGCTCGTAAGGCCGGTTTTAAACCAAAACAGTCGTCTAAAAGACAGAAATATGTCTTGCCAAATATGAATATTATTACTAACAATAAGTACATGACATCACCTGGCCGAATGAGTTTGCCAGTAACAGATAATAATGATTTAAGTCACGATGATGATCTTAGTGGTAAGTTAAAAATGCTGATTATATTAATAAATTACGTTTACTCGTAATATATAATTTTTACAGTAGATGATTTTGAAATTCCTGGCATTGTAACTCAACCACCAACCGATGCAAAAACTTTAGAACGATTATCCGAACGTAGTTATGTTAGAGACTGGTATCGTTTGGGATTATATTCAAATGGTCCACACAGTAATCGTAGGAATGAACCGTTTCGACTGTCTTCGGTGAATTGTGCCTATATGACTTGCAAAAGCTACCCTGCACTTCTTATAGTTCCCTCATCGGTGTCGGATGAAAGTATTCGACGATTTTGTCGACTTTATAGACATAACAGATTACCCGTAGTTACTTGGAGACATCTAAGAACAAAGGCACTTCTCATTAGAGGAGCAGGTTATCATGGGAAAGGTGTGATGGGAATGTTAAAAGCTCACCCGACGTCTGCTGGTAATTTAAAAGGTATTGATTACGATTTTGTTCTATAATTTTGTAATTTTTTTATATAATGCTTAACTACGATTTTACTATTATTACCAACAGCAACATCATCAGAAACAACGTCATCCCTAGAACAAGAAAAATATATTATGGCTCTAGTGTCTGCGACACCATTATCCGCATTGAGGCAAGGTTCTGCATGGGGAATGTCTGACAGTTCTCTCAGTATTGATTCTCTATTACTAGCTGCTGAAGATCGTAATGCTACGCCTGAGCAATCGCGACGAAATCCATTTAACAAAGCGATTGGAACATTGAGGTACAGTAAGTCCTCGACTTATGCGGTTAATTCGTTCTGGAGCTTTCCGTGTAAGTCGAATTGCATGTGTACGATATATTGTCAGGAAGAAAAAAGATCAGTTCCAAAGTAACGTTGTTGTATATTCCTTTTATCATTATTTTTAATTGTCCTGTCATATATTTATTTTCAAAACCTATATATAATTTGGATTACAGAGCTTTAGATCTTCTTATGAGTAACTAAAATGTCTAACCCAGAATAATAGCAATTCTTGCTAATATTGATCTTTCTTTCTTGCTACAATACATTTAGTATACAATTTTTAAAATACATTAATTTACTATACAATCTTACAAAAATTAAAGATAAACAGATGCATATATATTCCTCTATGAAGAGAAAAAATTGAAGAAAACATACATACATACAAAATATGTATGTACAAGGATATAAGTGCGAGTACAATTGCATATCTACGAATCCGCGTAACTCGAGGACTCACTGTATATATTTGTTTACTGTAGTTTTATATTTAAGGGGGTATAGGACTCTTAAAAATAAGATTTCAATGATTCCAATGATTCTCGTGAACAGGAAAAAAACGAATATAAATTATGAGAAAATTCTTGGATTTATTGATTCCGATAATTTCTACTCCGATACCCCCCTAAGATGTTATAGAATAGATGGGAAACACAAATTAAACAATGTATTGTGCATTTCCTATAGTTCATCAGGTGGCAAGGGCCCTAAAAATTTCGGACGCTGGGGTTCATTGAAAGATAAAAGGCAAAATTCTCAAGCCTCCTTAACTTCAGTTCACCAACGTGGAACCGTGAGACATTCTGCAGACTCGGATAGTGGTACAGAATGCGTTCATACTTTCCAACGTGCTGCATTATACATTCTTGGTGAAAAAGCGCACATGAAAGTAAGTATTTATTTGGAAATTATTTAACGCGTGCATGATATGATTTAATTATAATTTACCTTTCATACACCTAAGGGAGTTAAAGCGGAATCAGCTCCAAAAACAGACTTCATTCCAGTGGAATATTTCGACGTAAGGCATACTAAAGCTGCATTTAAAAAACTTATGCGAGCCTGTGTTCCTAGCTCTCCAAACATAGAACCAGATCAAAGTTTCTACAAGTATATATAACTTATTCGAAGACCATGTAATTGTAGTAAATATGAGATTTTTTAACAAGTTACATTCGTAATTTCAGGTTAATCGAAAGTTCAGAATGGTTACAACAACTTCAAAATTTAATGCAATTAGCCGGAGCCGTTATAGACTTAATGGATGTACAGGGCTCATCGGTAGCTGTTTGTTTAGAGGAAGGGTGGGACACTACTGCAACAGTTTGTTCTGTTGCTCAAGTATGTCTTGATCCACATTATAGAACTATCGATGGCTTCCGAACCTTGATTGAGAAAGAATGGCTTGGCTTTGGTCATAGATTCGGACATAGAAGCAATCTCGCCGCGAATTCTCAAACTACAAACTTTACTCCCACGTTCCTGCAATTTCTCGATATAGTACATCAAATTCAGAATCAATTCCCCTTAGCGTTTGAATTTAATGAATATTACTTAAAATTCTTGGCATATCATTCGGTTTCTTGTCGGTTTCGTACATTTTTGTTAGACTGTGAATTCGATAGAATGGAATGTGGCATTACTGCTGTTGAAGACAAAAGAGGATCGTTAACAAGTCATCACAAAGGTGTAGACACAGGTAGCGACGATGAAACGATTTATCCTGGAGGTAGATTAGCAGGGACAAATATAGGATGTAATCTTGGTCAAAGTATATTTGATTATATTGAAAAACAACATGCAAGATGTCCCTTGTTTTATAATTTCATGTATACTCCTAATACGGAGTATACGGTGTTAAGACCTGTTTCGCACTTGCCAAGTCTTGATATCTGGCAGTATTATTTAGAAGAGGAACTGGCTCATGGGCCTGCATATGATTTAGAAGTATTGCAACAAGATTCACAACAAGAAGAAGAAGCAGAAGCCGCTGATGGCGTGGTTAAAAGCAATCGTAAAGTGGTTACCCAAGGGTAAGATCGAATTTCTTTATGTTACCGTATCATCTTATTAATATTATCATTATTTCAGATATGATGGTATAAGCACAATGGTACCCGATCAATTTTCTCATCTTTTAGAGGAAATCCATAAACTAGAAACTGAATTAGGCCATTTACCACAAAAATGGAAAGTTCTTTGGGACAAACTTGAACTGCCAAATACAGACTCACTTGCTGTTAGTAATGAATTAAATGGTCAAAGCACTTATATTTATATTTAAAGTATAATATTTCTTACTTCTTTATGTACAGAGACACGCATCATTTAGCACTGCATTGGTCAGATACCATGGTCGATTAATTCATAAACGTTCTACATTAGAATTACTTCTGAGAGGTAAACTCGCTGGTGGAAATACATCTGGAAATGATGGATCCGTTTACGCACATCCTCATAGGTAATTCGCATAGTATAGAGTCAAATCTTTCGTTGACGCAGAAATTAGATCCATGTTGCGTATTCAGAAAGTAAATTGTTGTAGATTTGAGAGATTAGATTCAGCCACGCCAACTCATTGCGATGCTTGTTCTGGTGTATTATGGGGTCCTGTAAAAGCGGGTTTGCGATGTGTTGATTGTGGCCATGTGTGTCACGACAAGTGCGCTGATGCAGTGCCAAAAAATTGCACAAAATATAAAACAGTGTCCGACAATTTACAAACACACACACTCACGCGAAGCGGTGGTGATAATGGGAGCGTGAACTCAAGTACAATTGTTACATTATTTTATCGTTTATTATGAATCTTCCTGAATTACAATTATTTATATAATATTTATAGGTGTTACTACGATACAAACTTCTTCACAATATTACGAACAATTCTCTAGTAATGTTGCGGAAAATAGGACACACGAAGGTTACCTTTATAAACGAGGTGCTTTGCTGAAAGGTTGGAAACAAAGATGGTTCGTGTTAGACTCTATAAAACACCAGTTGAGGTATTATGATGCAATGGAGGATTCTCATTGTAAGGGTTATATAGGTACGTAAAATATGTAAGAAATATATAAGTTATATTGTTCATCCGCTACAGTTATAAACACATAAAATTCATTTAATTTGGCAGATCTAGCAGAAGTAGTGTCTGTAACTCCAGCTGCGCCAATGCCAGGACCACCAAAGAAAACAGACGATAAATCATTCTTTGATGTAACTATACAATCATTTTTATATTTTATTTTTCGAACGACGCAAGTCGTATTACATGAACATTTATATTTGTAGCTTCGTACAAACAGGCGAACATATAATTTTTGTGCCGGCGATGCAGCAACTGCGCAAGAATGGATCGAAAAGGTTCAAGCGTGCTTACAATAGCTTGATTATACCTCTAATTTAAAATGTGCAAGTGACTGATAGATTAAAACAGATTTTAATTTTGTTACATACTATTGTATAGTCTAATAGTACATATTATAGACTTCAATAATTTTGCTTTAAATACTTTAAAGCCAACGGTTGTTGGACTGAGAACAGTATCATAAATTGAATGTGATGTACTCATATCCTTGACATAACATTATTATATAAATGTATATTGTAATTATATGATTACGTTATATTTGAATTATTTCAGCTGGAAGATGAAAGATTGCTACATACTCAACTAAACGTTACAATTTTTTATTTTGTTTATTATGTTTTTAGTACGTATACAAATCGAGCGTAAAATGTGTTAAAATGTTGAATGGACTCTCTATTCTACGAGTTATCGTCATATTATCATCTTAGTATAATTGCAGTTGTAATAGAATAAGTCGCGGTCTCGCTTGTTGCAAACTAAAAGCGTAAAGGAAAACGAAATGTTTAAAATGTTTGTTTTCTTATTGAATTCTCATGTAATATTTGTTCGGTAATTCTGCTGCGCTTGTCAGTAAAACTGAAATTAAACGAAACATTGTATATTGTTAATTATTAGTCAACAAATTTTATAGTTTTAGCATTTTATGTTTTGTCGCAAAGTACGTCATAGAGTTCTTATGGTTATACTTGTTATGAACGTATATCGCGTTTTGAAACAAAATTTTTAAACTTTTGTATGATTTATGTATGCGTAACAATCACTTTGGACAAATAATGTCGTTACCATAATTTATTTGATACTCTGTTAATGTTAAGAAAATTAAGTAATACTCAAAAATAAAATATGAATTTTTTTACTAATGAACTAACACATTCAGAAGGTGTGTCATGACTTCGGTGTGTCACTGAAACGTTCTTAGTCACCGATGGGTCATCGTTGTATGCTTTTATCTGCATGGTAAGCAAAATGTTTAGAATGACAACGCAAAGAGATACAATGTAACAAGATTTTTTTTTATCAATTTTATTGTCTTAAATAAAAGTATGATGCGCTGTTTTACAGTATCCGGATGGCTCTTTTATTCGTTATTTCAAGAAAATATTAATAGAAAAAATACCCTGTTTAATAATTTAGTACCGATTGGTTAATATAAATTTAAGTTTATTCTAACAATATTGATCTATAGATAATTATGAAGTTTCAAATACTGTCTCACGCGCCATCTAATGACGAAACATGTGAAACAATCATCCAGTTGCCAAACTATATAATTTATTATTTAGGTTCTAGAGATAAATTTTACCCTAAACATATAGGAACGAAGTATTTTATTTGATTGTATCGTATACGTATACGTTTATTCAATTAGTTTATTAATTATCAATAGTACGATAACATCCTTGAGCATCTATATTAATCTACGGTTAATAATTTTCGTAGAAGGCAACCAATCATATCTAGGCATAATTGTTGGCCCCTCTCGAACTTCACTCTCCTCATCGATAACCTGAGCTTTCCCATCGTTCCTACATTCCTAGGTCTATGCCAGTCTATGCAGAAAACATAACGCGTTAGCAGAAGTCATCCGAAGTGAGACTTATCTTATGGATCCATTGCGAGTATTTAGTTCATGGTTAGAAGGGCGTTTTGCATAAGGAGCTGTCAATGTACTGTCAACCAACGATCTTTTTACATTTGTTGACTGTTTAAAACAGTTGAGGTACTTCGGAATTAAGTATTTCTAAATAACAAATTTTAAAGATCATTCGAATTGTTTCGCAATGTCGTGAGACGAATCTGTAATGAATTTTCGTAGAGTTACATTATTTACTATATATCGTTATTATATCGAATTTCAAGGATCCTTAATGTTTTCTGATTTGTACAATCATAAAAAGTACTTTTATTTGCTATTCAAATGAATAAAATTTCTTAACATTTCGCATTTCGGTTCAAGTTAGTAGAACGGCGCTATATACACTGAACATTGATCCAATCGTGGTTTACTATATTGAAACCTTATTTAATTTTGCCACACTACTGCACCTACAATGATGTATAGTTGTTTCTTTTTCAGAGTATACACCTGATACTTGCATATAATTTTTCGAAGAATTTCCAAAATTTAAGATGACAGACTCAAAGTATTTTACTACTACCAAGAAAGGAGAAATATTTGAACTTAAATCAGAGTTGAATAATGACAAGAAGGAGAAAAAGAAAGAAGCTGTGAAGAAGGTGAGTTGATTTATTAAAGAAATCATTTTTTATTTTTATAGAATATAAATTTAAATATTAATCATGTAATAATTTAATATTGATTTCATTCATTTCACCAATGTACTTACATTTCATGAATAGTAAATAAGTAATTTCATGCAGCTAAAATGTGATTTTGAAAGGTAATGTGTTTTTTTTTGTAAGATAAGTTTATTAAAATAATGGTATAAATTCTTCTTTCACATTGTGTGTTGTATTTTATTTGCTTCATGAAATTTGTATTTTAATTTGCAACATCATTTCTAAATGTAAAAATTTTTACTTTTATAAACATGAAATCAACAAATTTGTTACATGCTGCACTAAAAAAAGGATGGCTGGAGATATACAATAAATTTTCTTCAAATTGAGAGATCTTAATGATATTACTGTTTATTTATTATATATTTTCCAATTGTTTTTCAAAAATTTGATTTCATTTTTAATTTAGTGTTATAAACATTGAATTAAAATCAGCATAAATCATGTGTTTATATTTCAGATTTAATGTAATAACAACATTATTATCTTTGTGATTTTTCATAGTTGCTTTTTTATATAGTTGTTATTTTCACTTTGCAATGATATCCTATTAATTATTAGTTACTTAAATGTAATCTACTATGTTTAGGTGATTGCTTCCATGACTGTGGGTAAAGATGTATCAGCACTATTCCCAGATGTGGTGAACTGTATGCAAACAGACAATTTGGAGCTGAAAAAGCTGGTGTATTTGTACCTGATGAATTATGCCAAAAGTCAACCAGACATGGCCATCATGGCTGTCAACACATTTGTCAAGGTAATGTAGCTTAGAAATTCAACAAATATTTATCATGTTTTATTAATGCACTTTTACCCTTTATATATTTTAATGACACTTGGATGATGTTAAGAGTCTCTGTCTGCAAAGAGGCAAGCTGGAAAAAGTTTTATGGAAAGTTTCCTTAAGTTATATGTATTTTTTTCAAATAAATTTAATATTAATTTTACAGCCTGCCTCGCATCATGTACAGACTGTGCTTTGCAAATTACATCAGTTTGCACAGAGCTGTCTGCGTTATGGGACGGAATGTACCTTTTGTTCTCTCTTAATGAATTGCTTATTTTTCAAAGGGCACGAGACTGGAATTTGGCTAAATAAGATACAACTTATATTATCTTAAATTTTCAATTCTACAGTTACATTAATAATTTCCATTGATCTGTCATGATTATACTGGTTTGTTACCACCAAATTCCAGTATCTCTTTTCAATTCAGTTTAGCATCAAAAACAGGAATGGAATTATGACAATTGTAACATTTAGTGAAATAATTAAATAAGTCGTCGGAAAAACCAAAAAAATATGTGTTAGTTCTTTATATTAATGCACTAATATAATTTGTGCCATTTCTCAAAATGGAGCATGGAACTTTTTCAAGTCACAGCAATATTATGTACAATTAAACAGCTTGTAGAAACTTGTACAATAATAACACAGCTATACTTGTAATAAAGATGTAATTGGTCATTAAGAAATTGTATTAAAACACCCTCTGTGGTAGAAACAAAATTTGTTCCTTAGCCACAATGTCTAATGTGTAAACAGCATGAATAAAACAGTTCCTTAAATGTTCATTTTATATGTATGACTGCATTATAATGCTGCTTGTATGCAGTGCATATTTACACTATCTGCACGCAAAGTGTTTTATTCTTTTCAAAACTTTAGTGTTAATTAATAAGTGTAATCAGTGTTGAGACTAATATTTCATAATGCAATTATTATAAACACGTAGATGTATATTTTGTTAATGTTTGAAGAGATATCATGTAACATATTCCAATGTGCATGATACCAAATTTAATGTGGAACTTATAATTTAATTTTAATTTGTAAATTATTAATAAAACCAAAGAATTATGAATGAAGATATTAAGAAAGATATCTCGTGCTCTTTAAAAAATGATCAGTTCTGCATCACATAACATTAAATGGTTGATAAGTATAATATTTAATAATTAATCAAAATGGTGACGGTGACCAATTTGACCTTTTTCGTTCTGACACGCAAAAGGAGCTAGCGACATCTCCGATGACAAAGGTACCATACCATTTTCTACTTCGTTAAAATTCATGGGTTGAGATAGATAGCCACTGCTGTGACTAGACTTGAATCCCTGGCTTGCCCGATTTTTGCGCAGGATTGCGAGGACCCAAATCCGCTGATTCGAGCATTAGCAGTTCGTACAATGGGTTGTATACGCGTGGACAAGATTACTGAATACCTCTGCGAGCCATTGCGGAAATGCCTGAAGGATGAGGATCCATATGTTCGTAAAACTGCAGCCGTATGCGTGGCCAAGCTTTATGATATAAATGCAGCTTTAGTCGAGGATCAAGGATTTTTGGATCAATTGAAAGACCTTTTGTCAGACAGTAATCCCATGGTAAATGTTACAGATTTACTTGTTGTGTGAAAATGTTTTTAAAAAATTGTAGATAATACATTCTTAATTTTTCAATAGTAAACAAAATGCATTGGTTTATAAAGAATTTTCTGACAAAGCCATTTAAAGGTTTTTTTAGCCATAAAATACCAACTTATATTTTCAATCAATTTTCTTATTTAGGTTGTTGCAAATGCAGTAGCTGCCTTATCAGAAATCAATGAAGCAAGTCCAAGTGGGCAGCCATTAGTTGAAATGAATGCACAGACCATTAACAAATTATTAACAGCCCTTAATGAATGTACAGAGTGGGGTCAAGTTTTCATTTTGGATTCACTTGCAAATTATTCTCCTAAAGACGATCGCGAAGCACAAAGCATATGCGAACGAATTACTCCACGTTTAGCTCATGCCAATGCTGCAGTTGTTTTGTCTGCTGTTAAGGTAGTACATTAAATAAAAGTCAATGTTTGTAATTGGAAAGTTTATGTACATATTTTTATTTGTTAAATTTGCTTCTTTAATTTGTAGGTATTAATGAAATTAATGGAAATGTTACAATCCGAATCTGACTTTGTCGGAACTTTAACAAAAAAATTAGCTCCGCCTCTTGTAACTCTTCTTAGTTCCGAACCTGAAGTTCAATATGTAGCATTAAGAAATATAAATCTCATTGTACAGAAACGCCCAGATATTTTAAAGCATGAAATGAAAGTTTTCTTTGTCAAATATAACGATCCGATTTACGTTAAACTTGAAAAGTTAGACATTATGATTCGTCTAGCATCTCAAGCTAATATAGCTCAGGTTTTATCTGAATTGAAAGAATATGCTACAGAAGTTGATGTAGACTTTGTACGAAAAGCTGTCAGAGCTATTGGTCGTTGTGCCATTAAAGTTGAACCTTCCGCTGAACGGTGTGTTTCGACGCTTTTAGATCTAATACAAACGAAGGTCAATTATGTTGTTCAAGAGGCAATTGTAGTTATAAAAGACATTTTCCGAAAGTATCCAAACAAGTATGAAAGTATTATTTCGACCCTTTGCGAAAATTTGGATACGCTTGATGAGCCTGAAGCACGTGCTTCTATGATATGGATCATTGGAGAATATGCGGAACGTATTGATAATGCAGACGAACTCCTTGAAAGTTTCTTAGAGGGATTCCACGATGAAAATACACAAGTACAATTGCAATTACTTACAGCGATTGTTAAACTATTTCTTAAAAGACCTACGGATACTCAAGAATTGGTTCAGCAAGTTCTTAGTTTAGCAACACAAGATTCTGATAATCCTGATCTACGAGATCGAGGATTCATTTACTGGCGGTTACTTAGCACCGACCCAGCAGCTGCCAAAGAAGTTGTACTTGCGGAGAAACCTCTTATTTCGGAAGAGACTGATTTGTTAGAGCCAACGTTATTGGATGAATTAATATGTCACATTTCCAGTTTGGCATCTGTTTATCATAAACCACCCACTGCCTTCGTTGAAGGTAGATCAGCAGGTGCTAGAAAATCGTTGCCTGCTAGAAGTAATTCAAACGAAGATTCAGCACAACACGCAACGACACAACTCCATGCTCAAGTCATTCCTGCTCAAGATTCTTTAATAGGGGATCTTCTTAGTATGGATATTGGTCAGTATTTTTTTATTGTTATTTGAATGGTCTTGGTAATTTTGTAAATTATATGTTGAATTAACTTTTATAGGTGGTCCGAGTATGGTTGCTCCAACTCCAGCTCCTCAAGCAGGACTTGGTTTAGATTTGTTAGGTGGTGGTTTAGATGGAATTTTGGGTGGTACTGATACAGGAACTGCCGCGCCTGTAGTGTCTCAAAGTACTACAGGGCTTCTTGGTGACATATTTGGTTTTAATCAAGGACCTTCTTCTTATATACCACCTAAAGTTAATTGGCTACCTGCCGAAAAGGGTAAAGGAATTGACATATGGGGAACTTTCTCGCGAAAGTAAGTGGTATAACCTAAATGCCTTGCATATATGTTGAAGAAATGTAAATTTGAATATAATTAAAATTAACTGTTTAATGTAATTTTCTAATAGGAATGGACAGATTAGTATGGATATGACATTTACAAATAAAGCAATGCAACCTATGGGAGGTTTTGCAATACAATTAAATAAAAATAGTTTTGGCTTAACACCAGCAGCACCATTACAAGTACCAAGTCCTTTGAATCCTGGTGCTAGCGTAGATACCAGTGTAATCTTATCTACCACTGGCGCAGTACAGCGCATGGAACCCTTGAATAATCTTCAAGTTGCAATAAAAAATAATATCGATGTATTTTATTTTGCTTGTATTGTTCCCATGAATACGTATTTTCTAGAGGATGGACAATTAGAAAAAAGAGTATTTCTTAGTACGTGGAAAGACATACCTGCCCAAAACGAGGTATTTGTTAGTTCCCCTTTTTATACCATTATGTTCAATATCAACCAACAGATGGTGTCGATAAATTCATGTTAATGCCGTAGGTACAATACACATTAAAAGGAGTAATGTTAACTGCAGACCAAGTTGTTCAGAAAATGCAACAAAATAATGTATTTACAATTGCCAAAAGAAATGTGGAAGGACAAGATATGTTATATCAATCTCTTAAATTAACAAATCATGTTTGGGTGTTAAATGAATTGAAATTTCAGCCAGGAAATCCAGATGTCACTGTAAGTTCAAATTTAGATGAATTTGATTATAAATAATAAAGTATCTAATATATTTAATTACCAATACATTTTAATTACAGCTATCTCTAAAGTCTCGTTCTGTGGAAGTTGCTGCAGGCATATTTCAAGCGTACAATGCAATTCTGCATTCTTAAATAGTGTATCAAGTCATTTAACATTGAATTTATGCAAATACTATATTTCACGACCATAATCGAACTATTTGTTTAATGCGGATCACTTATATATTATGCGTATAATTTATCCAATTGAAATTGATTGAAAACGTTTGTTTATATCCTATTGTAAATTTAAACAGATTTAATACACTGTTAAATTTATCATAAAGTAACTGAATGTAATTCAAAATAAAGACAAAGTATGTTAATGATCTGTTTGCACATTACATGCTTATACAATGGACAATTGTCCACCCTAACTATTAAGCATTACTTTTTTTTTTATCCATAATTTACCTATAATTAGTTGCAATAATTTTTTTAGTTTCAATTTATGTAAGTTTTGAAGAGCTACAATAAATTTATACATATTACAATATATTGTGCAATACAAGTAAAATCAGGATATAATAAACAGAAAAGTTAAATATATAGTAATTATGTTTATTTCTTGCATATAAAGAGAAATGTGTACATTATGTTGTGTTAACAATTGTTGCATTAGCATTGGACCTTCCTCCTAAAAGAGCAACCTTCTGTCAATCGTGCTTTACCACCTGTGGATGTACAAAGTATCGTACGGCAACCATCGCATTCAACAGATCTTTGTGCATGTGAAAAGATTGTTTTGATGGCATAACATCCAGGGCACTTGACATCCATGAAATAACTGTTTGGTTTCTGTACAAGTCTCTTCAACTTGTGTTTCCTTTTTTCTTCAGCTGGACTTGGATGCAGAAAATCTTTAGCAAGAGGCATTCTGTAAAGAAAAACTTTATATATATACATACATATACAATACATTCAGTCATGTTCAGACTTAAAGATTGTACAACAAGGTGAAATTACAAACACTTTTCAATTAATTCAAGACTGGCACAGTTGTATGTAAAACTCACTCTTGCTATATTAACTTTAATAAAAGAAGATATAATAGTCAATATAGTAGATAATGTATTATGCAAAACTAATCAGAGAGAGTTTCATGCAATTAACAGATGACAAATGACACTGGAAATACAATACTGTATAGTGTTCTAGACAATTCTGCATCATACTACACAAAATATGCAAGTTAAATTGACTGTATAATCTGTAATATTTATAGTATATGTACATAAAGCAAACAAAAATTGAAATAATTAATAAATAAAGTGAAAATGGTCTAACGCAAAACACTAATGCATGGCTTGGAGCCGTATGAATATCTACAAATATATCGAACATTAATACAAGTAAGTAATTTTTCCCATCGTATAGATAAAGTTTGCACTTTAATGATTACTATTATATGTGTACTTACGTGATTACGCTTGTATTTTTCCTTGAATTTAATAATCACACTTATAACCACGTGCTCGTGTAACAACGTTAAGAACTGAAAGGACAGATTTCGATGGATTTTGTAACAACAAAGTCCCTACTTGTAATTCATTGTCGCCAACTAATTAAATGTATATTACTCGCATTTATACAAGAATGAGAATATTACCAAAATACAATTACTCAATTCTCATTGCACTAAGAATAACTATCTAAATACTGTCAAATATATTAATTATTTAATTAAAATACAATTCATGTTTCAAGTTTTGTAACTTTTAGAAATATTTACTGTAATTCTCTGCCAACCGGGCGCTGCAATCGAAACCAGCAAACAAAACGAAAACGCATCTAATATATGTATAGTTTCGGTCTCTAAACTTTATAAGCCATTTTGTGCATTGTTCAAGCAGCTGTGCAAAAATATTACTTATCATTTCGTTTCGAGATGTCAAAGCTCGGTTGATTGCCGTTGTCAAGTATATGCGTATTTGATGCGAATGCGTGGTTATCATACGGCGATGCAATTTTGAATTATTATCATACACGAATCGTGAAAGTCACCTACAAATTTTGTGAAACAAAGAACTTTTCAATATCTTTTATTAACCTTGGGCTGGTCGTCATAACAGTAAGTATCGCCTTCCGAGGAAGTTAAAAATAGTTTGGTTTAGTGAAAAGTCTGTCACACGTATAAAATAGTTTTTCAAATCGAGATGTTGTTCGCTCTATATAACATATAAAGTTTCGTAATGTAGCGTTTAGTTTCTACCTCCTACGAAACTTTTAAACGCGGTTCCTGTTCATAAAACGTCACTTTAAATTTTATTTTGATTGACATTTTCTAGTGAAAATAAGACACAAGAATGTTGTGTGCAAACATATTTCATTATCAATCCCTGGTGATCTATCATTTTCAGATTATGACTGAGAAGAAATGAAAACATTGAGTTTGAAATAGGAGCCATTGCATAAAACCAAATACTTTACATGAATTAAAGTATTTTACATAATAGAATTTTTCCCACAGTTTTGGCATACCTTACGTTAATATATTGAATCAAATAACAATGTAAAACGTATAGAGAGATGCATTTGCCTTTTATTGGTACATTATATTGAGAACTGTATTGATCCCGTGTATTACCGTGGTTAGTATGGCAATGTTTATTAAGCATTTGCAAATTTTAAATAAAATTTACATAATAGTATATAAATGATAAAGTATTTATTATATTTGAACATGAAAATGTAGCAAACATAAAAGGATAACAGACATTTGTTTACTTTATTATAATATACTATGAAGACTGATGATGTATATTAAATAATGGATTTTGTAAAAATTTTTTAATCAAAAAATACTTTGTGATTTGTCTGAATTGTTTGAACTTTGTAAAAATAATTATTATATGTTTTTAAGATGAAAAGTGATGAAATATTTGAATTTTAAATGTTGAAAAGTTTATGAATGGCAGTATTTAATTTTATAATATTTGTTATTTCAGTACACATTTTTTGGTAATTAAATCTCATCACAATGAGTAACGAGAATGTACAAAGTCAACCTGAACAACAAAGCATCGAAGATACAGAGACACCATCAACTTTGCCTACATTCCCAAATTTTAGTCAATCATGTGTGAATGCATGGCTAGATAAAATGAGTAAAGGAGTACTATCCTGTACTCATTTTAAAGAACACTGGCGAACATGGGTACCAAAAATATATAGCCCAGAATTAAATGGTAACTGTTTAGATTGGAATTTTGATGAAGAAGAAGCACAAAAAGTACTGTATGATACATTAGAACAGTTCATCTGCAATGATGATCCACAAGTTGTATTGAAAAAGCTAAGTCAAATGGATAATGTGACATGTGGTAAAGTATTCAAGATGGGTGAACCTACATATAGCTGCAGAGAATGTGGCATGGATTCAACATGTGTTCTGTGCCTGGATTGTTTTAAACAATCGGCTCATCGTAATCATAAGTATAAAATGGGCACTTCTAATGGTGGAGGATGTTGTGATTGTGGAGACAAAGAAGCTTGGAAAAGAGAACCATTCTGTAACATACACTTAGCTGGAACTCAAACTAAAGAATCTCGTGGAAATAAATTACCTGGAGATATAGCAGAAAGAGCAGTAGTAACTTTTGAGGCAATACTAAGGTATTGCTATGAGATGTTATCTTTAGAACACTCGCCAGGCTTACCTGCTGATTTACGAATAAATGAAATCGATGAAGACCCTTTGTCAGTACCTACTGCAGATACCTATTGTACAGTCCTTTTTAACGATGAGATTCATACATTTGATCAAGTGATAACGGCGCTCATGCGTGTTATGAAATGCACGAACAGAAATGCAGTAGAATTTGTAACAAATGTTGATAGAGAAGGTAGAACAGTTCTGAAATGTTCTGGGTTCCAACATTGTAAAGACTTGAAATACGATATCGAAAAATATACTTCGAGGAATAATAGTCGACCGTTAAAAGTTCTTGTACTTCACGCTCATGTAATTGCTCATCAAACATTTGCTATGAAACTTTTAAATTGGTTACAACAATTTATAAATCACTGCGAAGGTTTCAGAGTACTCTTCAGTAATATTGCACTCAATACAAAATTAACTGACTTTTCCATCGTAGAAGGTATTCTTATGAGAGATTCACAGTTGTGGAAATCTGCTAGAACGCCATGGCACAAATTGTTCATGTCTGGAATGCTTATGGAATATGAAAGCAAAAAAGCTTTGGCAATTATTTTTACAAATAATTATGGTTCTATTATGAAAGATTACATAAGAGATGATCATGCTCATATATTTTCTATTGTTTCATTATCGGTGCAATTATTTACAGTCCCAACATTGGCACATTTTCTTATTGCACATCGTGATGTGTTGTTTATTTTGTTAAACACATTTATATCTGAAAGTTCACGAAGATGTAATGCGGCGGGAAAGTTGGAATTTGAAAGAGATTCCCCTAATATTTCTTTCAAAAGAGCTCACCAAATATTTTATGACTTGCGATATTTGCTTAGCTCTAAACCAGATGTTTGGACTGACGATCTAAGAAAAGGATTCTTACAGGGACTTTCACTGTTACTCACATTATTCTGCAGTATACAATGTATGGATGCTGTGCTGAGGCAAGTTGGTCAACATATGGAGTACGAACCAGAATGGGAATCAGCGTTTAATTTACAAATTAAACTGTCGCCAGTTATTAGTCTTGCACTAGAATGGTGCGGTTCAGATAGAACTGTGTTGATTAAAGCTTTTAGATTGGTCTTAAGAAGATTATATGAACAGCCAGGGCATGAAAATAACCGAACTCAACTGAGAGAATTAGCAGATCACAGTGCAACATGTCTTCAATATAACGTGTCGTTTGAACCAGTATCTATACATCTTCCACTCTCCAGATTTTTAGCTGGTCTCTTTTTGTATCTTGAAAAATACAATCTACACTTTCAAAGTGCAGAATTCATCAATCAAACAAAGCCAACACCGGAACAAATAATAGAACCCGTATTAGTAGCTCAAGTAATGATTTCACAAGTACATGCTGGTATGTGGAGAAGAAATGGATACTCTTTGTTAAATCAATTGTTCTTTTACCATAACGTTAAATGCCGCTCAGAAATGTTAGACAGAGATATTATCTTACTTCAAGCTGGAGCATCGTTAATAGAAAGCAATGAATTTTTGATTCACGTTTTAAATAAGTTCAATCTTCTGCACTGGGCGAATCCAGACTTTGAAACTAATGCTTTGAAAAATCCTGAAGAAGATAATATCAGACAAACTATCAATTTGGTTGAAGAATTTCTTGGATTATTGATAACAATAATTGGGGAAAGATATGTGCCTGGTGTTGGACAGGTTACTGCTGATGATCGTTTGAAAAAAGAAATAATCCAACAATTATGCATTCAACCGCTTTCTCATTCAGAGCTTAATAAAACATTACCAGATGATGGAAATTCTGGAAATGGAATGGAAAGGGTAATTAACGATGTTGCAGACTTCAAAAAACCTTCGCAAGCATCACGAGGAAAAGGAGTGTATCAACTGAAACCTCATTTATATTCAGAATATAATGTCTTCTTTTACCATTACACTAAAGAGGAATTAAGCAAATCTGAAGAGGTACAACGAAAACGAAGAAAAGCTTTAGGAGAATTAGAATGTTGCCCACCTCCTAAACTTCCTAGACTGACAGAAGTATTTAGTTTGGTAACTAATTTACTACAGTGCGATGTCATGTTACATATTATGCAAACTGTATTAGAAAGAGCACTTGGTACTACAGCACCTGGTTTCTCAGAGCCACAAGTGCATAAGGTTCTACATTTAATAGGATATGCTCTTCAAGAACAAGAATCTGGTTATTATCCTTTCTTTGCGTTTCCTGCAAGAGCCGCAAAATGGAAAATTTATAAATTGTTAGAAGATTTATCTAGTAGCCCGCGCATAGAAGCTCATAAAGATTTATTAACTTGGGTTTTAACAAAATACAGAGAAGTTGCTGGTTATAGTGTAGTGGAAGTCAGTACATCACCTGCTGCGCTCCTTACGGAATCTACAAATGATACTGAAAATACTAAGAGTGATAAAGAATGGAGAACACACATGGCAAAACAAAAGCGTGCTAAAATAATGGCACAAATGGCTGCTATGCAGAGACATTTTATAAAAAAGAACGCCGAATTATTCGAAGAAGCTGCTTTAGATGTGAACAAATCCAGTGATCGAGATTCTACTATGGGTTTGAGCGAATGTTTTCAAAAAACACCCGTTGCCGTTGGTGCTGGACAAACGACGAAGATATCTGAGGAAAAAGCTTACACTTGTATTCTATGTCAGGAAAATCAAACTGTAACAGCAGCTGGTCCAGCAATGGTATTAGCTGCATTTGTTCAACAATCCACAGTGTTGTGTCAAAATAGAGCTGACATTAATGAACCTGACCCATTATATCTTTCTGCAAAGCTGGGTGCATCACCACATACTAGTACTTGTGGCCATGTGATGCATGTACAATGTTGGCAAGAATATTTCGACAACGTTCTTGCTAAAGAGAATAGAAGACCATTTCGTTTGCGACAACCGTCAAGTTTTGACGTGGAGAAACATGAATATCTCTGTCCACTTTGCGAGTGTCTTAGTAATACTGTCTTACCTCTCTTACCAGCATTAGGAACATTGCAACCAACTCCTAAAAATCAACCTAAACTTGATTTTAATACATGGTTGAAAGCTCTAAGAATGACAGTATCTAGATTAGAAGGGTTATACAATAATGATCTCAAATGTCGGTACTGCGTAAATGCTGAGACTCAAGACCCTCATTCTATGGGACAAGAGAATCCCATGGACCATGGATCACATGGCCCAATAAAAATGATTCGTAAAGAATTTGGAGATCTGACAGGAGAATTTTTTGAAGCAATTTATGAAGAACCTGGTCCAAATATTTCGGAAAATTTAATATCAATGATATATGTCTTTGCACAGGCGGCGTACACGAAAGGATGCGGCACAGAACCTCATGATGGCGATTGTAGGGTACCGTTATTGACATGGAAATCAACAGCTTATACTGTTCACGCAATAGAATTTCTTCTACGCGATATGGATAAACCTTTGTTAGGTGCTTTATCATCTAGACAAAGAGACAGCTTAGAAGGTCTTGCTAGAATTTCAGCTATTTTGCAGGCCACATGCGTGACTGATGCTAGTGCAGATTTAACGTGGGCTGACAGAGATGTTATTGCAAGTCATGCACTTTCCCTTCTAACAATGTTGTTAAAGAACCCACATGATGGAGCAAGTATCTTAGATTGGGATCCATTTGGAGTACTTGTTCCTTTAATTAATTCACTCCCATGTTTCTTTAGCACAAAATTTTATAGAATATCATCAATTATTACGTGTGGAATATCTGAATTTTATGCTTTGCAACTTGTATTTTTGTCGCTTATAGTCAAAATATTATTAACATCCGATTTCAATGAAGGTATGGATATAGAAGGTCAAGAAACAACTGAAAATACATCCTCGGAATATATCCTAACGCTGATTCAAGCTTTAGGCATTAATATTGGTACTCAAACAGTTGATGAAATATGGAGACGAATCAAGGAAGCTTGCTTGCCTTTTCTTAGATGTTGTGCTCTCTATTTCCATTATGTATCTGATGTTCCTGCACCAGAGGAACTAACTAAAACAGATGGAGCTACATATGAAAATATCTGTGCATATTTAGGACTACCCACAACATGTGATGAATTAGTGAAGCCTAATTTAGATATAATTATGCAATTGATAAATATTTGGAAAAGTCATCCCACTGTTCAAATGCATTTGTCTGGTGCTAGTACAGTCACGGTAATAAGGGAACCTTTGAAAGTTAATAAATTGGTAGAGGTTCCAGAAGATTATAGTGAATTGATAAATATGACATCATCATTCATATGTCCCAATAGCGACCGAGAGGATTCTAAAAATCCGACAATGTGTCTGATTTGTGGAGAAATGTTATGTTCTCGAAGTTACTGTTGCCAAACTGAACTAAATAAGCTGATGGTTGGTGCGTGTACATATCACGCGAGTAAGTGTGGCACCGGAATAGGAATATTTTTACGAGTACGGGAATGTGAAATCCTTTTCTTAAGGAGCCCAAATCGAGGTTCGCTTGATTGTCCACCTTATCTTGACGAATATGGCGAAACGGATCAAGGTCTACGTAGAGGAAATCCACTTCGGTTGTGTCACGATAAATACAGGCAATTGAATCAATTGTGGCTGGGACATGGACTACATGAATCCATATCAAGGGCTCTCGAATCTTCAAGTACTCCAATACGATGGGAGCATCTATAACTATTTTAGGGTTTCTTATGCAATCTAGCCTCGATATTTAGTTAAAAATACTAAATTTATACTTAGCGTAAGCGACCATAACAGCTAATATTATGACTGTTAATTAATTGTTTGATTATTGCAAGAAATTGATGAAAATTATTTATTTTGAGAATACAGTGCGGATGGCTTTGTATATTTAAAACGATTGGATGTTACTCCTGTTGCGATGTCGTTTTAGATTATTTCAGAGTTTACGGAATTTTCTATTATTATTGTGTAAATTAAATATACATTTCTTTATAATTATTAACAAAATGTTGTACGAACTTTGTTGCTTGTAGAAATTAGTTTTTAACGTCATTCAACTGATTGTCACATTGTTTAAGAAATTTTAGGATTATATGAATATAATTTTTCTTTTCATTTTACAGAAATATTATAGACTGTATTAAAGTGTTACAATTTTAGATTTAAATCTGTAAGGCTTAAACTTAGATACATTTACAGTAATTAAATATCTGTTTTGGTTCTAGACTTTGTAAACAATATATCATCTTATAAAATATGAACGAAGGATGATAAACGTAAATATTGAAATAGTTAACTTCTAAAAATTAAAATAAATAACGTGGCATAATGTTTGTTTTTTTATTGCTAGTCTTTTAGTTCAATATGCTCGATACAAAATAGATCTATTGAGGGATATGTTCTTTTTTTATAATATTAACACTTTTATATCAATTAGATTAGTTTTCTGCTTCTAATACAGCATTGTATTAACTTTTATGCTGTACAGTTATTTAACATAAGATTATTTACGTATAGATTTACAGCAACAGAAAGATAATATGTAAATAATAATATATCTTGATTAATTTAAGAAGTTTAAAATCCTTATCTAACATCACAGACATAAATATTTTCAACCTTGTTTATGTGTAGTAGATTTTGCTAACTAATAACAATGATAATTTATAAAGGAGTAATTATATGTAAAATGTTTTAAAAAAATGATTTTAAAGGAGACTTTTAATAATTGATAACAATGCAATGAAGTTTGGAGTTGTCAAATATACGCGTATAATATCTTTTAATCATTTCTAGCGTTACATAATAAAACAATGTGAATTTCATTTTATTTCTTCGTTGTCTTTTTTTTTAATTGCGCGTTTTAAAAATTTAGAAAAACATTTTTATTTCTATAATTACTACAATGTTATATGTGATTGATTAAGAAATGCGCATAAAATTTACATTTTTTTTTTTTTTTTAATAAGTTGACAAATATAAATATTACATTTTCTTTACAATACAATTCTTAATAATTGTAATTCATAACATATTATCGAGATATACACTTCGTCCAGCAAGAATAAAACTCGAGTAAATAAAACCACGTGATTGTGACAGAATCTTATTGGTTCATTGGTCTGCTGTGATTCCTGCTGATAGTGGGTCGATAATGATATTTTTAATTGTATTACTGTATCGATATCCTTGTTTATTGTCTTATTGACTCTTTCACTACAGTACTGTAATTATTATACATAAATACGTAATTTTATAACTTATATTGAAGTAGACCTCTGTTAGAATTAACATTAAATACGTTTTAGCTGTGTATAGAACCAACAAGTAATAATTACTAAATCATTAATGAAATAATAATTGAACATGTGTTTCTTTCACTGTTGTTACACATCATTAATAATGTTCATATGGATTACGATCTTTTCTAAAATTTCCATTCGTCATACGAAAAGAAAGTTTGTCCAATCCTACCTATAATATTTCGCAAATATTGTTGTCTAATAATTCTACGTATCTTATATCAACATTAAAATTGGGCGATATTTTGAATTGTACTCATTACTGGTCATAATTGAGAATACCGCGTAATAAATACATTCTTTGTATACATTATATATGATCAGAGTTGTGAAGTAGCGCAATTAACAGTATTCTAGTATATATACAAAACGGAAAAATATACAATTATAATTATGTATATGTAATGCGTAGTTACTTTTGTAATGGAATTACTAACCTAGAAACGCAATTATGGGCGTATAAAAGAATTACTACAGTATTTGTAGCATTCTGTTATAAAAAAAATCTTTCATAAGGAAGCTATAACGGAGCTAATGAAGAAAAAGATGAAATTTTGAAAAAAATGTTAGATATTTCGTCCATTGTACGTAAGAATACGCGCAGTCGCAGAAGGGGACAGGGTTATCACTCAACCGCCAAGAGGAGGATGGTTCGCAGTGTTGAGTAGTAGAAAGAAAGGTCGTGTTGTTTCATTGGAGACCAGGATTCGTTTTTTAATCTTATGAGAGGAAACGGTACGATGACAAGTGACATCGATTCACGTTGTTACGTGCGCTACGCGGGCACGTCTGTGGATAATGTCAGGACTAAGTGTACGAGTTGTGACAATGAGTTGTGATCCTAGTAGTCAGCCTTTGTTTGATAAAAGAGCCCTTATCGGGCACTCGTCCTTTTCCTGGTCGTTTACGTTGTTATTCGGTAACACCGGTCTCTCGACACGGTCAATCGTGGAATGGCAGCAGCCTTAAAAAAGAATCATTCACGTAGAAGGTTGGCCGCCCTAACGTTTCTTTCGAACATCTCCCTCGATGGCAGCCACCGCGACACCAAGTTAGCTATTTTATCGCGAAATGGTGCTGTCCATGCTCGTACCCTCAGCGACAGTCAAGCACATCGGGCTGATGTTCGTCAAACCGATCTGGACGTTTCCAGCGAGGAAGTTCTTGACGACTGCACAGAGGAGCATGCAACACATCCATCTGCGAAGCAGTCATCCTCACCACAATTGACATCGAAGAATGCTGAACACAATTCGTTTAGTTCAAACTCTGATGGGGTGTTGACTCCTGCGAAGGCAGCAGTGGCTGCTTTTCTTGAACAGGAAAGAAATTATCCACAGCTCTCTACTGGATTTCATAGTTCGTTCAGAGAACGGTAAACAGTTGTTTAAGATCTTTTAAATATCAGAGTTATATACTATGTTCTGCTTTGCAAAGTTGTCATTATAGAATTCACGCTTTAGTTTCTTATAATTTAATTATTTCTGTGTTTACAGGAATCATATCATTGTTTGTTTACGTAAACAAGGTTTGTTTGAATTCCTCTGTTGTCTTGGGTAAATTGGAAAGCGGAACAAGTATAATACAAAATTATCCATAAACATTGTATATATTTTATAATGTACTTGCATTTTAAAAATTATATTGTCGATTCTATTACACAAACTTATTATCGAGTTGAATAAACAATTTTCTCTCAACAAAATAATTAATTGGTGTGATATCTTATCCATAGTCCTAATAAGAATCATTATAATTATTGTAAGTTTTATTATCAGTGGTGTATTTTATGTATGTTTTTATAAAAGCAATGATTTCATGAATGTTACTTACTGAATGTTATTGAATTCTTCAGAATGTTAAATACAAATACATATCTAATTATACTAATTCAATAAGAAAGAAGTAATAATAGTATTGTATAACATATGAAGTATATTATACATTTTATGAGACAACTTTGATATTTCAGAACTTCATCATAATAGTAAATAATAAACATTTTCATTGATATTTACTTTTAATAACTGAAGTTGTTTGTAGTAAAGTAAAATATAAAATATACACATTTCTGTTTTTTAGTACTTGTACTACTGGCAGTGAATATTCGTTACCTGAAAGGCGAGTAGGCTCTTTACAATATAAAAAGCGTATAACTCATCAAACATCTACGCTTTCTGAAGACATAAAGCATCAATATAACAGTTCCAATGAGAGCATTGGTTCCTTACGTTCGAAAACACAATCCTCTAAATCGAAAACAAAGACATCGAACAATGTGCAATCTGTTTGTACAAACAGTGGCATAATACCAGAAGTCACGAGAGAGTTGCGTTTAATGCAACATCCTGTAAATGGCCACAAATTTGGAGATGACAGACTAGTTTTGGTTTCTAATAAGCATGTACCGTTTCTAGTATTTTCTGCTCTTCCATATAATAAAGGACAAAGATCCAGTTGGTAAGATAAGACATAGTTTATGTATTATGAATGTTTTTAGAGTGTGTTTAAACTTGTATTAATACATTTGCTGTTGGTTTTCTTTCACTTTATAGGTCTGAATTACGCAAGGATACCGGGCGAAGAAAAAATATTAGTTCGCAACGACCGTTGTCCGCAATTAATGATAATATCGATCCTTTTGGTTTGTTAGGTATAGAGCGTGCTAAGGACGGCCAGGTATTTAATTAAAATGTGTAAACTAAATTTATGCATTTTGGATTCAGAAATAATCTTAACAAATTTTGTTTATAGGAAATATCTTATGGGCAATTGCTTGTTCCATCTAGGCAATTTCAAAAGGATAAAAAATTACATTTTAGCGATAACGAGGCAATAGAACTTACGCATGTTATACCTAACAAGCATCCTATGGTTTCAAGGTATTCATTTTAAAAATTAATGTTTTTCTATTATTGTTGAATATTTCACTTTGTCTGCAAGTTACAAAAGTGTTGTAAAACTATTTTATTATTTAAAATCCTCATATGCTTCAGTGTTACACACTTTCCTTTCAACATCTTCATTCATGTTTCATGTATTTCATTAATGTATCTTCACAGAAACTACATTTCACAATTTGTTTGTATTATAACAAGATGTTTCAACCATGTTTTTGCAGGACAAAAACTATTACATGGAATGTGGATCACTCTAAATGGTAAAAATTGAAATAGTATTGTATTACAAAAAAATTGAAATAGATACGTATAGTTAAAATATGAATTGTAATTTATACATTAGTTAAATTTAAGATAGAAGACAGTAAATTTACAATAATATATTAAGATATAAATGCTTTTTTTTCTAATTTTCATTATGTGGTATGTATAATATGAAGTATGTGTATAATGCTATTTTTTAATTATATTTTTCGGGACATGCATTCTTAATATTTTGATCGCGAATGTAATCTAAAGCAAATACGTGTTTTGTTTTATAGAAAACAATTAGTAATTAGTGTTGAGTAAATAGTAATCGATCTTTATTAAAAATGATTTATGAACATTTTTATCACTTATCTAAAAATAATATTCTTAGAATGATTTAATTTAGCACTGGTATATAAATAAAGTATTCAAATATTGTCGCTCACATAACATGCATTATCACTTGCATTTTCATTTGTACACATTCATGTATATATCAATATTTATTCTTAACTTATGTAAGAAAATAGTTTATTAGTCACTTCTAATTATTTAGTATACATGTAATATCAATGAGATTAGAAACTATAGTAGACTAAATATATTTATTGCATGCAATTTTTAATTAGAAATTCCTCATTGCTGTGTCTTAGTGTACAGAATTTGTTTCAGGTGTTTATCTTATGATACAGCCACACATCGTACTCAACATGTAACACCCGAATCTCCACCATTATCATTTAGCGCTGACTCGAAAGGTATTGTTCTCATATTATGTTAATTATATGAATATCATTCATTCAAGTCACAAGAAATATGTAAAGATACTGTTTCTTTTTTTTTTTTTTATACTATAGTTTATGACTGGGACGAACAATCGCTACAATACAATCCCAATTTATTAGATGATCCAGAACTCATAGCTGGAAAGCATAGAACATTACTCACATTTACATCTTATATGGTACGTACTTTATAAATTCGTGGCAGTATGCTAATAATGGATTTACTTGGTGATTCAATACTTTTTTTTCTTTTAATAGGCATCAGTTATTGATTATGTACGGCCATCTGATTTGAAGAAAGAATTGAATGATAAATTTAAAGAAAAGTTTCCGCATATCCAACTCACTTTGAGCAAGCTAAGAAGGTCAGTATTCAAAAATATAATATATTTCCATGTATATAATATTTCTATTTTGAAATTGAATAATATTACAATTGTTATTAATATTTATAGTTTAAAACGAGAGATGCGCAAAATAGCAAAAACGGAATATGGAATTGATCTTCTAACGGTAGCAATGGCTTATGTATATTTTGAGAAACTTATTCTTCGCAATGTTGTCACGAAACAAACACGAAAATTATGTGCTGGTGCATGTTTACTACTAGCAGCGAAACTAAACGATGTAAAGGGCGATGTTCTTAAATCATTAATAGAGGTATTTATTATACATATATACATTTTATGCCGATTTATATTGTTTTCTTCTGTGCATTAACTTTATACATCGAATGGTTTTTGATTAAATAATTTTTAAACGATTTCCAGAGAATTGAAAGTATATTCCGTTTAAATCGCAAGGATTTGATTACGTCTGAATTTGCTGTTTTGGTGGCCTTAGAATTCGGTTTACATCTTCCTACATGGGAAATATTTCCGCATTATCAAAGATTGATATACGAGTCTTGATCTTCTTTTATGCCGTTTTTTTTACGTAGATCCAGAACACTTTTAACATAGAATTAAAATTTTCTAAACAATTGGATAAAAAGTACAACATGCAGGAATTTTGTATACAAAATCGTAAAAAGATATGAACAACCGAATCAGAATTTCAAAATGAATAGATATGATTACGAGAAAATTCGTTATTTTAAAGTACAATGAGAATACGTATATCAACTATATTTGAGCGTAAAGGGCTGTAAGAATTACAAACTGCAGTGTGTATTTCTCATCTTTTAACAAATTGAACGTGTTTAAATGTTTTTCTCTTTAAATACTTACTAAATTTTTTATTTGATTGATCCTCTTTTAATATTGTGGATTATTATTAATAGTACTTACTATAATTATTTTTTTCGAAGGTATAGTATCGTAGAGAAATACTCGTAAAAAAGTACTCGTAGAAAAATATGGCGTTAGTTACTTATGCATATAAAGTAAATTTGGTAGCGCATAAAAGCTACAAGGAAAATGTGACGAATACAGACGTTATAGTCCACAAGGGTTCTCCAGATCTTAAAAAAAGTAAATATAAATATTTTATGATATGATTTCTTTATGTCTGATGTCAATTCTTTTTGTTTTAAGATGTTTTTATTTTTAAAAAGACTATAGCTTTAATATATAATATACATTTAAACGTGATAAAACCATTTATTTATCAAAGAGTGAAAATCTTTTGATTGCATAAGCGTCAGGCAGCTGATTATATAAATATTAACAAATAATAAGAAAACTAATAAAAGAAAGTAATAATTGGGTAAATAATTCTTTTTTTATAGATTAGGCAGATTATGTTCGAACGTTACTAATTTTGAAAACGTTGAAATTCTATAGGATATCATAATTGGGGAAATTATGTTTTGCTTTAATCCATATTATTTTATTCTTGTAATTGTTTGCACAATTAATTTTCTGAGCTATTTAAATGGAAAATTTCAAATTACATTTTAGCTGTTCCTTTTATCCCGTTTCGTTACGAGATACGTTTTTTTTAAATGCGAGTACAGCTATTTTCTCATCTGTTGTCTTTTTAACTAGTCAATGCAAAAATGTACTTTGTTTGAATTGTTTGATGTTCCCCGCGCGTTGGAATTAAAAACTAATACAGGGAATAATTTTTGTTAATTTGTTTAGTATAGAACACTAACAATAAATCATTGCCTGATACATGGATTTTAAGTTTGACGGTGATATTTATGTGTACAGATGGTAAAAAATCAGATAAAGTGAAAAAGTTATTACTTTTCCGAACTATTTGCATTATACAACTTTTCTTAAAGCAGTTTAAGTATAGGATATGTGTCTATCGTATAATGTTAAATAGATCGAAGTATTGGGGAAGTATATACATTAATGAGCGAAACAATATACGATATTCAGACAAAAATAAGATTATTGAATATGCTTGTGACGCTGTTTTTTAACGAGACAAGTTGGAATGATTGTAGTGTAAAATATTTAAAAGTTGTGTAATATATGTTAATATCATTAAGTATTCTTTAAAATCCAAAGTAAAACACCATAGTGTGGTGCTATATAGTGTAAAGTTTTATTTCGTAGCATATTTCCCGTAATCGTACTTACTTGATAGATAATATAGAAGAATTTACAGAAGAATACAACAAGTTTGTTGAATAGTTATTTTTCTATTGTTTATTTTTTTCAGTTTTCGTTTATGTTATTTGAATATATACAGAAGTAATTTAAGTTTCTGGCATATCAGTTATTGCACTACAAAAAAAAAAGGAATTTTATTCTAATAACCTTTGTGGAATTTATTTGCAACTTTAAGTTCTAAAATATTTATTTTTTATTAACGCAAAAAAGTACTTATGTATTTTGTAAAGTACATGTACAGAAATCGATGACAGTATTTATGATGTTTGTATGTTAAGTTTACATTGGAAGTTCTATAATAATATGTTATATCTTCAAATTAATTCTATTAGAGATACGCATCTGTTTTACTACTCTGTATATATATATATATATATATACACATACATATATGATAGTAGGACTAGTAACGTGAAATTAAGGGTATAAAAATTCCTATTTTAACATTTTAGAAGTCTTATTATTTGAACAATTTGTATCAAGTTACAAATATGAGCAAGTGTCAAGAAGAAATATCTTGAAATTGATCGTATCCTTGTGTTGGAAGTCATCTATTTTAACGATTTTCTTTTTTTTATTGAATAAAACGAATTAGCTCTTTGCACTACTTCATATAAATATCTTGCTAGTATTTTCTGCTCAAGTAAGTTTATTTGTGTAAAATGGGTTTACTTAGTTATATTGTATTATATGTATACTTATCAAAAGTGCTGTATATGACTTATGTTCTTCTAGAAATATCGTCACTAAGTTTGAATTATTGTTACGCGATTAATGCGATATTCTTAACAATATACTAACGATTTGCGTTTATGATGTAGGCTTTTTTCCTATTTCCTATAGATTTTTCTAAAACCAATTGTCAGTACAACGTTCGGTTATGTAGTAAGGCATTACTGGCAAGGATATAGATCGACGATTTTTTTAACCGATCTGTATATCTGACAAGTCCACAATATCATTCACAATTAATATCATGCTTAATCATCTCTCCTGTTAAATATGAATCTGTATCCTTGCCTGTAGTATGGTAAGACAGCGAATGTGATTTGTATTGCGAGCTGATATGTTCTGTAAGATTGAGAAATTAGAATACGCGTGTATATAAATACACCGTTCATGTACAAGTATTTTACAGTCAGAGAAGTGGATTAACTGTACATTTTTTTTTCTACTTTATTATAGACTCTAGTTCCCCGAGACTTTTTAGAATTAATTTCCAATGGGAACCATCCCATTTGGTGCCATAACAAATCAAGTATATAGTTCATATTACTCTTTCAAGATAGCAATACAGCTATAATTCTGTGTATACTTATCCTTCGTTTTAAAGTTTTGTTCAAACCATATTAGTACCTATATTCGAGGAACCACACCCGACTTAGGGAATGTACTTGGTCTTGTACATATTTCTTAGCATTAAAAACAAGTATTTATCCTTATCAAATGTGTTTATCGCGTGTAAACAGATTTACACAAAACTGAGTACGATAAAATAGGATGTTCAGGGTAACTCGACGTAGAATCGCGAAAGGTCAAATCGCTGATTTCGCTATCCAATACTTTTACCTTGTTTTTGCTGGAATTCTTTAAAATAGACTTAGTCTGCCGTAATTGTAAACCCTTTATATATACACATCAAATTTGTACGTGTAGATACCAGCATACGCCCCACGTCTATATGCATACATACGTACATTCAATTCTCTTTTTACATGGGAGATACGTTCCACGGAACACCTTGCAACAAAAGATTCATCGCTTGCGACAAAATACAGAATTCGTTTCGTAACTTTGAGGCAAAGGATCTAATAAAACATGTTGACATATGTATGCATTTAGTTGCGCTGAATAACACAAATCTCGATGCAATGTGTAGAGTGGCTAGACCATAGAAAACAGCGGTATCCAAACTATCGTGGATAGCGCTCTTTCAAAGAAAGAAAGTATCGTTCAAGATAATTGGCATGTTTAAAATGACAAAAAATGAATATACTTTCACAGTTATTAAAAAGAAATGTTTATAGAGGGCTGTGTAAAAAGAGAATCGAGCGTATGGACTTGTACATACAGCTTTAAGACTGAAAACTTAAGTAAACCGGTTTTCAGTTTCCTTCTTCGATTTTCCTTGTCGATGTGAACGTTAAACGCTATACCCGATATCTAGACTGCGGATGTTTATACATTCGTGGCAAGTGAAAATATGGGAAAATCCATAAGAAAGAATGAAAAAAAAAAGAACTCGATTCTTTATTCGAACCTGTAAATATATATGAATTTGCATAAACATCCGCAGTCTACCGATAACGATTAGAAGTCAGAATGGAAATAGAAGAAGGGGACGGACTTTGATACGACAGATTTATAGCGAAGATTTGATAGGAGACGAATCAAGATTCAATGAACGGATCGATGATTAAAAATACCTACCTGCTCACGAGAGATTTATAACGTAGCTACTACCAAGTAGTCTTCAACATTATGTGATACCATTTTTATTCGTGTAACACTGTAAGCTATTCGTACTAATATTTAAAGCGTGTGGTGTAGCGACCATTTTCGATGTGTTGTGTCGATGTGCTTTGTAAGATCGCGAAAGCTCTATCACTTTTTATAGAAATCGACGAGGCTCGATCGCTCGCAATTAAAAATGGTCCTTTTTTGTTCGTTCTCGTATCGCCATCATCCTTGTCCTGCGTGAACTCGTTCAGTGGTCGCTCGGTGTAAATGTGAAATCCATAACGTTATACTCGGCAAATATGTTCGCCATTTGTTCCAATTTCGTCGAATTTGAATCTACTAAATCCAACAGTCTTTTGAGTAACGTGCTCAAAGTTTCGAATCAGTACTCGATCCACCACTGAAAGAGTTAACAGATATAACGATTGGATTATGGATACATCTACGTACCGGGTAATCTGTCAATTATGAAGCAGTTTATTGCGTTATAGCGTGTTACAAAACAACGACCGATACTTTACGTACGGATCGTTTTCATATCGAACGTTTCGTTTAGTTATCTCAATCTGTTACGATTAAATAAAGAGAGAATGTATAAATAAAAATAAAGTACGAAAGGAAAACCGTTGAAAGTTGCATTAGAGATTCATCAAATTTCCAATAACACGGTTATCCGTATCGTGCACAGGATACAGAGAGTTAATATAGCTTCTGGACGGAAGGTAATGCGAATCTGACGGATGAATCGCAGTCGGCTTACGTCAAAAGAACGCGCGAAGATGTGAGCGGGAAGCGTACAGATGCGAGCGTTCAAAGCGTGCCGGCACCCACGCGCGAAAATCCGCCCGGAAACGCCACTTTATGTCCTCCACGTGATCGTCAAGAAATTAACTTTTCTCGTATCCATGCTGACGCGTCGACCCACAACGTGTCACTTTAACAACTTCGCTTTACCGAATTAGTAATATCATAATAAAAAAAAAAAAAATGAATATCCTTGCAAAGGATCAACGGTGTAAAATGTTTTCCAGAAGGGGCTTTAGGATCTGGTTTTTTGAAATGGTGCCATTTAAGTAACTCATTTCTGTTTTATTGAAAACCAAAGTCCTGAAGAAACTTTTGGAGAACTCTTTGTATAGGTACATAGTTGTTCAGGAAAACAGTAATTTTAGGCGAGGCCACAGATGTTTCGTCGCATACGCGTGCAATGTTCACAGAGTGACGTGTTATCTCGGTGTGTCTCTAGAAACAGAAAATTCGTGTCTCGAACATGTTTATTCTCATCTGTCCTGAAATAACAATACCCTCTAACCGCTTCTGCGGACAGTCACGGCTTATCTGACAGTTTATTTAATGTGTAGCGATTTCAGATTCGGTGATCCTATGGCCCATCGCGAAACACATGTTCGCAGGGCATGTATTCTTCGATGATAAAGTCGTGGAGTGTCGACGCACTATGAACATTAAATTCCTCAGACTCCAAGTTGTATTGCACATATAGTCGGAGGTCTCCTGTTATAAATAATGCATAAAATTCGCAGTTTAATTACTAAACTCTTTTTGCTAAGTAAATTGTATTCAAAATTGCCGCTTGGTTTATGTAATTTCGTTTCTTTTTTTTTTTTTTTTTCTTGGAGGGAAGCAGTAGGGAAGCAGTCAGCGATAGGTCGTGTTCTACTTTTTTGTTCGTCTTAGGGAAGAAACTTGGTAGCAACAAATAAATAAGTAGCCATTGAAAGATCGAAGAGAACTTCCGTTCGAATGTACAAACATTCGTTGTAAAGTGGCCACTCGACGGTAAACGTCTTCGTTCTCGTCCTTTAGCACCACAAGAGAGAAAGTCTACTTATCCTTCCTTCTGTTTATCCCTTCTTCCAAAGGCTTCTGCAGTAGGAAATCTTGCACGGAGGACACTCCAACGCGATGTTAAGAAGGCCTCCCAAATCCTGTCGTTTAAGAAAATAATCTCAATTATTTCAAGCCAGAAAGGTAGGATATTCTAGGAAGATCCTGTATCGTATTCCAGCGTCGTCGTTTATATTAATCCCTAATTGAATAATTAACAGATACGTCGCACGCGAGAAACTATATAAAAAATTCAGTTCAGTTGTCTACGATCAGTTTTGTATAACACAACGGAGAATTAATTGTCATCTAAGTTTGCTCCTCCTTTCCCCAATTACAGAGACATAGTTGTATTTATACTAAGCATCCATTGATCAGATAATTTTAGTGTCTAATATCTGCAATACTTAATTTCATTTCTTTTCTCCGTAATTCAAGCAGCCTCGGGAAGCAACCATCGTCTTATTATGGGGCGCACAACTGTCGCGTGCGACGGACAGGAAGTGAGCCGTAAAACCTATTTGTCGGCTTCTCCTTATCCAGTTTCCCCCATAAGCGTACCTCTTTCCTTCGTCGAAAGCTTCCAGCTTAAGCTGTCGCCGGATTACGCGCGTTTCCATGGCTTTGCGTAAAAATCGTCGTCCTGGAAAACACAACGACGACTTCTATCGATAAGATTGTTGAAATTTGAAATTTGCTCGCGATGTATCATCCATAAATAAATGGACGGAATGAGATTTCAAGCATGGGTCGCGTCGTTACAAAATTTGGAAAATGTGGAAAATGATCGAAACATCGACCGTGTAACATATAAACCAGGACGAAGGTTCCAAATAAAGAAAGCCAGAGAACACTTTCGTAAAGGGATACAGCTGTTTTCGAAAAGGGACAGAATCTCAATCTGATAGAATCTACAGTTTACCTACCGCCGATGTGTTTTCTCGCAATCCAACCAGCCCACGCAAGTTTTTTCGTTTCCGTTCCTTCGGGAAGATAAACGCAAAATTTACTTAACTTTTTTTTCTCGAACAGTCCTCCGCGATTAAGTAAAATTACAATGTCATTCTGATAAAATATGAAAGTCGACGAATGGCAATTATTCTGTTGTGACTTTCCATTAAAATTTAGAAACGGTTATATACTAAAGATGAAAGCTAATTTCATTATCACGTTATTGTATTGCTATTGTTCGTCGAAATTAATGCGGTCTCAAGCGATGCTCAGCGTTCGAGGAATTAAGTGGACGATGGTATTAGCAATATTATCGCCAAAAATACAACGATCCCTTTCGAATAATAAAGGCTCACGCCTGCTGACGGATCGGTTTCAGGTTCGGTCAGTGGGAGGTCTCAAAGAGTTTTTCATCCTTTGACATCCGACCATTTACCCTCGACGATTAGACAGGCTGTTAAGGCCATTCTTCGTTTTCCTTTTAATCCTAAGTACCCAATTAGGTGTCAGGCGTTATTGCCCTAACGTAGAAGAGTTACGAGAGGTTTGCAAATTAAAGCGTGGAATGCACTTTCACATTTTTATTGGTATCAAAAAAGCTACTAAAACTACGCGAAGATTCATTAAAACCTTCTAGGTATCGTTCGGTAAAACTCACCGAGGTATCGATACGTGACACGAAACACGTACTTTGAATTAACCCTTTACGCTTGAACTTTGTCTCAGCTAAAGCGTAATGGTGCAATTCGGAGCATGCAATTCTTTTCCTTTTCCTGGAGCGAAGCAATTACGTCAGTAACAGGTCCGGTTCTTTGTTTGTCCTTCCTCGAGCCAAAAACTTGGTAGCGTCAGTGTGTGACCCTGTGATTTATTAATTCTTGTATGTATATTTCTATACTTAATCAATGCTCGTGAGGGCTCCTTCGACTGCAAAGGGTTAATACATTATCCGTACCTCCGTGTAGAGATATCTAAACGAATCGATATCGTGCAAATGTGTATTGCTGTGAGACGAACAGTGACGAACAGTATCAGGCTAGGATCGGTAGATCTAGCGGTTGGGTCGTTTAAAAAAGTTGAGCCGGTGATGCTGAGGAGCGGTTACGATGACACGATCGAGAGGGGCATTACAATGGCCGCCATAAAGTAGTAGAATACAGGTAGCCCGAGCTGTCAGGTAAAGCGCGCGCGCTTTTGTTGTGGGTATCGCTTACAGTTAATCCGCAATCCGGAACCCACTACAATGGTGCGATGACCGGCGTCGTAGGCGGCGTGGGGACGCTTTCTACGTTTCGAAAAAGAAGAAGAGGAAGGCGAAGAAGCGACGACAGGGAGCGGTGGTTGTACGAGAAAAGGGAATATAAGGGAGCGAGAAAAGCGTAGATTTGTATCTACGCGGCGCTCCGTTCAAGCTCCATTCCGCTCCGGTCCGTCGTTCCTCTTTGACCGCCGACGCGCCGCGTACGGTTTCTTGATTTTATCTTCTCGCCTCGTCTCGTCTCGACTCGAGAACAAACTATTAACGGCCGTCTGCCCTGCCGGATTCCGTAATTTATGGTGACGATTCACCACTCTTGTACCTAACGCTACGCGCTTCGTTTCTTAATGCGATCGTGTGGCCGAGACATGCGTCAAATACGCCGACGAATGAATCCGAGCCGGCCGCGATTAGCGTAGGATCCCGTCACGCGATTACGTCTTCGCGGCCATACGTTCGACCAACGTTCTCAAAAGGGAGCCTTTAATGTTAACACGTTTACTTGCCTGACTGATGCTCTTGACAACTTGCTTTTTTTTTGTATACTGGTTTAATAGGGCCACAGGGAAAACCTTCAGGCTGAAAGAACGATGACGATCAAGGCTAAATGGTGATACGAACGCACCTCATGATACCTTAATTTATCTCAATACTACGTACGTTTACCTGGATGTAAGAAATTCTTTCGGAGAAGGTATACATATAACAACCATCTCCCCGAAGAAAGCCTACAAAACTATTCCATTATTGCAAAAAAAAAAAAAAAAAAAACTTAGACTTGCGCTCTCCAACTTCGTCAATTTAATCATTTTTTAATTACACCCCCTATTTCCTAGCGACGCGTACTGCCCTCCATTAAGATCTGTTGCTTTTCTCATCTTTGCCCCCCTTGATCGCTATCGTGCATGTCCTGAGGTGCATTTCGTGGCAACTCTCGTCGGTCACGTTGAAATTGCATCGACCAATCGGGTGTACGGGGGCGCGGCGGTACCGCGAACGGGGAGAAAGCGGCAGCCAATAGCGGAAGCGGAGCCCGAGTGCAGCGATGGATCGTTGCACCGACGACTGGTTCCGCAACTCCGTAAACGCATCCTCAGTCGTCACCGGGCTGTAACGCGGAAGACATCGGGCGTCGCGACGTTTTCTTCAAATTTTTTCGCGCGTAAGTTCGAGCGCGAGTGAGATCGCGCGGCGAAGTGACAAAATCGATATCGACACGGTGAGAGATGAATTCGATCATGGCGTTGCCCATGGAACTGCAGCTTCAATTGCAGCAGCAGATGCTCTTTCGTCAGCAGTTGATCACTCTTCGCAGACACAGGCCAGGTTGGTGCTCTATGTTTGTTTATTTTAATTTTCAGCTACTCGACGCTTCGTTCGCAATGGTCACTTTAGAATAGGGCTTTCGACGTGGGACGGTGTCGAAGTTAACGTCGGGATTAATTAGAGGGTTGATTCTCCGAGGATAGTTTTCTGTGGTAGTTTTCACGATCTGCGAGATTTTTTTAGTTTTAATACTTTTGATCCAAGTGTCTCAGTTTTTTAGTGTCCTGTCTTCTTTCAACAGTTGAATCTTTTTTAGACAGAATTTTTCGTAAAGTATTAACAAGATCACGTATTCTTTTCGTTTTTTATCCTTGCATTGGTTTATCTTGTGGAAAACTTTTGAGGAAACATACATTTTGAAACAAATTTTTGAACAAATATTCTTGTAAGCATAATCGCTAATGAAATCAAACAGAGGGTACGTCGAACTATTAAAGGGTTGTTGATGCAAATTTAATCGTACATCGCGGAGTTCCGCGCATCGCGAACGCGTCCCATTTTCCGTTTTTCCCACGAGAGCAGGTTTGCCAAGGGTAGAAGAGGGTGCACGTAAGACGCGACAAGTTCCCGCGGAGGCGACGTAGATCCGCGCGAGCTCCTCTCGATCGAGATGAAAGGTGCCGACATTCGGTCGAGCGGACAATCGTTATCTGCCCTATACAATGGCTCGGTACCGTCGTCCTCTCGGCAGGAAGAGAAAGAAGACGAGCCGATGGCCGCAATTATCCTAGCCAGGACATAATGCCCCGACCGCAGAACCGCGAGACAAGTGCACGGCGAATCGCTCATGCGGGCAAGCGACGACGGTCTATAGATCCACTTGCAAAAGGTGTTCCTCCTGGCATTCGTGTTACCTCATCCGCGCAATTTCTTGTCCCTCCCTCGGTATGTCCATCCAACGTCTAAGGGTCCGGGCTCTAGGTAGACACAGCGGAAAGGATAACGACGGGGATGAGACGGAGTTGTCTTCCGCCAACCGCTTTTTCTTTCGTTCAAGTATCTTTGTTTTCGATACGATTCTGTGGTCTCCTTTTGAAAGTGGTACATACTACTTGTTCCGTGGGCTTTAGTTACGGGAAACCGGAGTCTGGTAGGTAACGCGTCGATTGTCACGGGAGTCATCGATGACTAGCGCTTAGAACTTGTGTTTCTTATAAGTCTTCTATTATTTTTCATTTTTTGAAATAGAGAACGATCGATCTCGGAACTGTATCAGTAGGATTAATCTTTTATAAATATTCGAAAGGATTTGATTCGTCGATAGTTACTCGGTGCAAAATAACAATCGTATAATATCGTATTCTTTCCAAGGATTTTACTCGAAGCCTTTTCGATAATAAACTATTTTTCTTGGACTTCTATTAATTTAATCATACTCACACGTCTTGTTGTTATCATTTTCAGAAGATATACCGAATCCGAATAGATGGAGAATACCCACCCTTGGCAGGGGACCTCCCCTACCTCCCGAGGTGAAGGTCGAGTTGCAGAATCGGGAGCTCTGGCAGCAATTTCACGCCGAAACGACGGAAATGATAATCACAAAATCGGGCCGGTGAGTGCATAAAGTTTGATTCTCTAAAAATGATATTCGTTGATGCACAATGTATTTTGCTTAAGCGTCGATGACGTTCCGGGCGCCGACTGTGAGTTACGAGGCAATTGTCTTTTTGACGATCCGTCGCCGAAATTTTTTTCACCTTAAATTCCACTGTGGTGGTTGCATAGTCCGACAGGCGCCATACGACCACACCCTCTGTCGCTGTCTAAAACCCTTAGCGTCTCCACCTGAAAAAATGCGACCTGCCTCTGAATTGCCTCTAAGGTTTCAATGGCGTACACCGACCGGGAAATATTCATCGCCAAAATTACGATATTTTACGATCAACGAGTTGCACGTATATCCTATGTCACTCCGCTTTCTATTTTATTCGTTAACACTGTCGTTTGGATTTCGTTCAATCGTTCCAAGAAAAAATGATTTGTTGGTTATTTATAAGTAATACCTAATACCTTATAAAATACAATAGAGAGGTGCAGAATTCTTTTTTTCAATTTGATCGATAACGTTAATACTACACTAGTGGCCATCAAGAAATACAGTGGGGGTTGAACGTCTCCGGCATTAAAGTCTCCAAACTAAGTCTCTAAAACTTTTCCAACACGTTGACCGCCACGTCGCCAAAGTAAAACGTTAAATAAAATAAATCCGTAAAGTTTTCAAGTCTTCGTCGAGGTTGAAAAATCAACTACCACCGGAAATGTTAGATTCTGCAAATTCCAGCTCTCTGGAAGCGAAATTTCAACCTACGTGCTAAATCGATGATCGGTCATCGATGAGTCAGACCCTACGAACGGCAAAAGTTTTCGTATTACATACCTAAGCGTCAGCCTGGCCAGGCAAATGGACGCCTTTAACGAAGAAGGACGGCTTCGAGCGACGACAAGGCGATTAGTTTCACGGAAGGTGGTCGAGGGAGGTCGTAAAAGTAAGGGTGTGACGACGTGTCCGGTTTTATCGGCGTCACCGATCTCCGAATCATTTTACGAAGGTAGATTTGCGGGAAACGTCGTACGACCGGACGGATGCAGGGCGAATCGCGGCTTCCGGTCGCTCTTTACCGGAAACGATCGAGCTACCGGTCACTGCTTTCCGGATACAGAGCTGCCGTACCTATCTGAGATAACGTTACCAGGAATCTCGCGCTGCCTCGCGCTAGATAACGAGCCGATGCCGGCCAGATGGTCGTGTTTCGAACGCGGGAATAAAAGGAGAGGGTGACGCCGACACGACAAAAACGGGCCCTTTGAAACGTTCGATAAGATCTGTTGATTCGAACCATCCTAACCCTTTCGGTCGCCGGCCACTTTCGTGTACTGGAAAATGGTAGATGGTACTAAAGACAAGACGAATGTAATTGTAATGTACGGAGTGGTTTTCAGTAGTTTATAAAGAAAATTTAATCAGAGTAAAAATCTTCAAGTGTATTAGTCTGGGAGTTGACGTATTAAGACAAAATACAGTTAGTTACAGTTAATTTTCAATTTCTGCAGAAGCACCATTTCCGCAATTACCGACTAAAATTCACGTCGACGTTGGTTGGGAAAGATCGAGTCTTCTTTATTGAAACACGTTTAGCTAGGCAGAAGAAGGGTACCGCGAGAAATAGTTTCCAAGAGACAGTGGATGGGCACTGGTAAAAACTCGTGGGCGGTCCACGCTTTACAATAGCACGGAAGGTGTTTGTCCATCCGTGTATCCGTGCGTTCCGGGGGCCAGAGACGTTTCTTCCCTTCCGAGAGCACCACGTGTCAACCACGTGCACCCCGTTTCTGGGCTTGCGTATACCAATCAGTATGCCGTGACACGATCGTCTCTTGTTCCTCGCTCGAACCGACAAAGTCTCGCCTTTTCGCGCACATTGTTCCCTCTGTCCACCTTCCCTTCCCGTTTACCCCCTGCGTTCGCGCCCTTGGCGTCCTTGCATCACCGTCGATGAATAGGCTGAGAAAACGTGCGCTCCATAAGCGCAATTCCGAGTCCGAAAACCTTCCTCGGACGCGTCAATTTTCTCTTTCACAGCGGCCAGCTCTTAAGCAGAGATAATTAATTTCACGTTTCGCCGTGATTCTTCCGTTAGCGATCTCCCTCTCTCACGGGTTCGCGGGTTTATGGTTGCGTCGTTTAGACAGAATTCTCTAAAGAGGTCTAGGAAAGTTTACGAAGATCTTTTTACGTTTCGAAGCTTAAAAGGCTCGGAGATTCTTTCGAATTGTAAAATATGTTTCTCGGCGTTCCTTATCGATCCCTAAACAGTTATAGATTGCACATGTATTTTATTGAGGATTCTTCAAGATAGAGGCAAAAGTTTTCTTTTCTTATCGAGGACAGATTTCGCCTGGATAGGAATAACAATGTTAAATGAAACTAACAAAAACGAGCTTGAAACAATTACAATTATATTAATCGAGAGCGTATTTATAATTCAACTCCGGCTACGCAGATCCGAGACCTTTTACACGGTTGGGTCGAGCCACGTGACTTTCGGATTCACCTAATCTGCGAGATGAAAGAGAAGCGGGGCGCGTGCTGCCGATGCACGCGTTGTATCGCGTTATTACAACATTATCTGGTTATTCGATAATCTCGAGAGGCTTTTTAAAAGGACCAGACGCTCGGGATCATCGGCGCACGGGCCTTCCGACAGCCGTCGCGACGGCGTAATCCTCCACTTACAAGGGCGCCACTTTTAGTGGATCCGACAACGAGGGTATGGCTGTTGTTGATCCTCCTTATCATTCTCAAACCAATCTCCTGAGAATTTTTTCACTCGACTTGGAACAAATCACGAATGGCAATGGTTACGAATTTGGTTCTTCCGGGTCGCTTGGAAGTTAGGTCGACGCTGATTCGAACAAGGTGAAAAGAAGGTAAAAGGGAGGATCTACGCTTTTTCGTTCTTAAGAGTTTGATCTCGGAGAATGTTTGAAACTCTTCTGAAACTTGAATTTCATCAGATTTAAATTGGATGTGTTTGTATAATAGTACCGATAGAATAATACTAGTTGTAAATAACGATGAATGGGAACATAGAGAGGTGTGCATAGAAAAGATAGCAACTGCTATACTGACTAATGCACTTCAAATGCGATAAAGAAACGAAATACGTAATTCAATTCCTAAGAATTATATTAACTTCCGTTCGGCAAGATTCTTTTGCAATTTCTTACCAATCATAATCCACGCAAGAAATAGGACTAATTCGACAAAATGGCGATGGTAGCGCTATTACGTCCTAACACCACGCCGAATGGAACGTTTTGTCCAAGTTGAACCTTGGTCTAATATTCAAAGACGATTAAGGGATTAAGATTCTTTACGAATTAGGCGATACCGACAAGAGCTTTAGACATTCTAAAATCATAGACACCGAGGAGTCGTTTGGATTTCCCGTTGTTAATCGCGAATGGAATTTCCGAGACGATTACGATTTCATTCGGTGATTACAGGAATGATCGTGCATGCGTCACCTTATGCAAGCACCAAGTTCACAGGCACAGGTTGGACTTTCCGCTGCTAATTGCGTCCATTGCACGAGATGCGTATCTTCTTAACTTTGAAATACTTATAAGTCAGGTAGCACTGCAATCGAAGGTTCGAACGAACCCTTTCCAGGCTTAACGCTAATTACCTTTTCTTCGAGCAACATTACGCGAATAGCGCAGTGCGTACAACGTTCGGCAAGTGCAAAAGCAGAGAAGAAAGACGTCTGGGTATTGGAAGGCATCGCGATTCGATCGAATAAATCATTGATTTATTGTTTATAACGTTGACGTATTGGTCAGATAGATTTCATAGGTTTATTTAAAAATATTCATATTTCTGTTTACAATACTATACCAGTACTTTGGATGAAACACATTCTAGTTTCCTTTATTCATTTTTATTTATTTATTTATTTATTTACGAGTCCATCATACCGAAAGCATAACAAACTGCACATGTATTTCTACGTTTCCTTTAGTTTCCACGGTTTCGCCCAATCGACTCCCACGTTAAAGAAAAAAACGAGGGGGAAGAAAGCCGCGGCGGAAAATCCGCAATTAGGTATGCAAACGTCCCGAGCAACCGCAGATTGACTTTCGGAGGTTTACTTACGGGATTATCCGCGAGTTTGAAATGTTTACACGAGGACGGGGGGAGAAGTCGCTGTCGGGATCGGGAGATAGCGGGGCCCTGTGATGCTCTCAAAGAGTCGCCGGAAGTAACAGGAGTTCGAGACGTTCCTTCGGCGACGCCCACTCGTCGCCGGGACGTTAATGACTGGGAATTTTCTGTCCCTTCGTTCTTGTTCGGTTTGCTTATACTACCTGTGGAGAGTGTGCTCTCAGGTTGTCCTGGATGACGGCGAAAGATTCGAGCGTTGCACCGACGCACTCGCGATCTGGCGTCGAATCGCTTTTGGCGCGCTTAATGACGAGCGACTTTGGTCGTTTGCAGTTCAATTAGGTAGAAAGGCAGAAGAAAGTAAATTTAGTATCGTACTGTTTGACGTTTGGTAGACAGAGGCTCGAATAAAAATTCGTGGTATATATAGGTATGGTAAATAAAAAGGGCGTAGGAAATGTAGTTCGGTTCGTTTGACATTTTATTAACTTATTTAGTTTTCGTGCATAAATTATAGGAATTTTATGAGAAAACTTACTCAAACACCTACTAGAAAATCTGTCTGCTTGTCAGACTGCACTTCAACGCGCACGCAGTCGAATTGTGCGTGCCATTGGTATATAAACCGAACTGTTCCGCGAACTCTGACATCATGAAGTGATGAATGATTACATGAGAAGGCGACGAGTTAACAGGCTCGCATATGACACCTTTGGGCGATAACGTTTTGCTTATAAACATTAGAATTGAATTAAGATATACCGATACAAATATAGTTGCTGAGAGAGTGCTCTCAGATGGATGCAGATTATTTACATCGCTGGGACGACAGTGCAATTTATAGTAAATAAGGAAGGTTTTTCTCAAAGTTTTAACATCATTCAGAATTAATTGTGACGAATGGCTGTTCGCATTTGTAATTACACATTAGGTAACGTTACACGTTACAGAATTATAATTTGGTTATAACAAGTTAGAAGCCTAATTTGGACCAAATGACTTGTCTGGACCTTTCTGACAGGAACAGGTAGAAGCACACGATAAATATAAGTGTTTCTATTTGATTACAGACGAATGTATCCGTCGATGCAGCTGACTATTAGTGGACTAGAGCGTCGCGCTAGTTACTGCGTCCTCCTCGAAATGGAACCTGCGTCCGATCGTCGACACAAGTACGTCGGTGGCGGCGTCGAGGATGGTCCTGGCCATGCAAGAGGATGGACTTCGCCTGGCCCAGCCGAGCCACAACCTAGAATCGATAGAAGAATTTACTTGCATCCCGACAGCCCTGCGTCTGGTTCGCACTGGATGCAGCATCCCATCAACTTCAACAAGTTGAAGATGACCAATAACACTGCCGATCCAAAAACTAACGTGAGTAGTCTTCGTTCGTTATTATTTATCGACTTTGTTAATTGTTCGTTAGTTTCAACATCCTTAACAAAATTTGTTGCTCGTATGTTGTTCGACAGTCTTAACGATCAAGCGGTATTCGACTTTGAACATTTTGCGTCCTCTTCGACTCTCGGCTGAAATAAAAATAGCGAAATTAGAAAAGCGTTATATTTTCGCTGTAGACGTTATCATTGACGTTTCGATGATATTTTATTTGGAGAACTTCAAGACGAATAGAAATTTCTGCCAACAATCTGGAATAATAGAACTTAGTGTCTTCGAGGGAAAATAATTAAATTCTTATTCGCCTGCGAAGTCAAAAACGCGTCCGAGGGAAGGCTTGAGAGCGTGCAGAGAAATACGGAAATGGAAGCTAGCGATTCGCTAAGAGCGGTAGCGGCGTTTCATTTATCTAGATGTCCCGTGTTTGGACAGGCCAGCTTGTCCTTAAATACCTTTACTCTCTCTCTCTTTCCTTGCGCGTCTCTGGTTTCGACTTACTTACCGGTTCTTCCTCGCTCGAGCCGTATGCGGGAGGTCGCCACACACGGATCCGTCCTCTCGACTACTCGTTTCACTTCCGATTGGAACCTACTCGAAAAAAACGCCTCTCATTTCCAAACGATACCTCACTTCGCGTCAATTAGCTCCGACTTTCTTCTCACGAGGATTCCATGGAACCTCGGCAAGATGTCACGTGACTAGAAGTGACTAAAACGCAATCAGCTAAGAATCTCATAACAATAATAAAAAAGTCACGATTTCGTAACAACGCTAAACTTAAAATATCCCTCTCTTTCCTTTGACGCTTAAAACTTTCAGAATTAATTTGTTTAGTTCTTCAGTGAAAAGCACTGTCGCCCATAAGTGGGCGACAACATGCTAATACATTCGTGGAAAGAATACCGAATCGGAACCATTGAACCCTATCCGTACGAAATTAAAAATTCCGGAAAAAATTTCTTCTCCGAGGAGAAAATCTGGAACATCACCTAATTTTTAGGGTTTTGAAAAGTATACAGGACGGACCCCCTAATGGGTTCGGGGCAGCGCGTTAAATGGCCAAGGTGACCAAAACTCGGCGTTCACCGTGCACGGGAGCCGGGATTAAAATCTGGAAAAGGGAAAAGGTCGAGGCCGAGCGTACATAGTGTTCTCTGTACCTTTAGGAGACTTAAGCTACTCAAAACGGTGCCGGGTACGTCGGTTTCGGGCGTTGTCCGTGAAGAACGGAGATTAACACGCTCCACGACACCCTGTAATCGATATACCTCCCTTTCTCTCGGCGAGTGGGTTTGTTTACGCCTCGACAGGACGAGAGTCCTGGCAGCTGGCTTCGACGGCGCCCCTTGCCAGTTCTTTCAATTTTCACGAATATTCCGGAAATTACTTCTGCGGATCTGCGTCGCCTCGGGCGCGCCAAAGAACGCGCGAGGACACTTCCAGGGAAGCAGGCGGTTATTAAGACGAAGGAATTTTCGGGGAGATTTCTCATTTACCTGAAAGGCTAGTTAGTCTTGAGAGTATTTAATGTGTGTGTGATTTATTTCAAATATCGTAACAGAAGTAATCATTGCGCGGTTATCGAAGTTTTTGACGCGGCTCTCGAAATCCTTGGAACATATTTTTTGAAAATAGGCGCCATCATTTTATCATAGATGAATCTACTATTTTTATTTGGCAGCTTGAGTACTCCAAAAATTTCACTGTTTAAAATTGAAATACTTCATCGTCAGACGAATATAACAGATGAGTATGATTATGGACGACTGCTCCAAAATAAATGGGCAACCGATCGCTCACCGAAAATTCTTCGTTTCACGTGCACTAACGCGATTAACGTTCGAGTAATCGAAGCTCCAGTCTTGCAGTACGCGCAAGATTTCGAATAGGCAGAGACGCGTGATTCCGGGAAGGTTGAAGGGCCAGTCTGGCTTTCGAGAATCGCGTCTGTCCCCGTCGTCGGCATCCTTAGCGAGGCGCCAACTTATCTTGACGAAGCGGCGTCCCTTGATCCGATTCTTCAAACTAATTACGAATTTAATAAAATTCTCCCTCCCGTCTGTCAGCCAGCGTGAAGAAGGGAATCTCTTCTGCGCGGCTGGTAAAAAACGATGTCCCTAAATAGACACGTTATGCTTGCTTGGATTAATATTACATTTAGGCAAATTAATTATCTACAGTCTTGGTTATTATACATATGCATTGTTCACTCTCCTTTGGTCTTCGTCCGATTTCACTTTTACAAGTGCGACAGTTAAAATTACGATAAGAGATGGGAGTGTGTATTTTTTCTTTCGAGTTTGGATGATAAAGACATCTGTGCGTTATTTTTTGCAGGTGGTTCTATTGTCCATGCACAAATACAACCCACGAATTTGGATCATTCGTTGCGACGATGCGACCAGACTGAACGATCTATACTCTCATCCAGCTTCGTCGTTCAGATTCAACGAAACGGAGTTCATTGCTGTGACTGCTTATCAGGTAAATCCTGAAGTACTGAACCGGAGATTAAAATAAATTATTAATTAGATAAATAGTACATATTGCAAAAGAAAGGACTTCTGCGAATAAAGATTTCTACTTAAGAAATAAAACAATATTGAACACGTCGATGTGCTTTCCCATTTCAGAACAAGAATATCACAGAACTGAAGATCAACAACAACCCCTTTGCGAAGGGGTTCAGAAAAACGGGCCAGAGTCGGTGCAAGAGGAAACTCCACCAAACGGAGGAGGAGAGTCACCTAGAGGACGAAGAGTCTGAGTCGAACAGAGCATCGAATCACCTGGACGTCGTCGCCCAGAGGCCGAGGACCGCGTCCAGCGAAACAGGAAGTCTCGACGACAGCGGTATCAGTAGCTGCGGGGGTGTCAGTCCACCCTTGCCCTCCATTCATAGAAATTCACCGTCGAACGAAGTCGAAACGCAACCACGATTGCACAGGCCGTGGGTGGATTCGTCGCCACAATTTTCGTCTGCCGTATCCTCGAGATTATCGCCTAAGTATGACGATCTTCCAAACCTTCCTGTGAATCACTTCCGCCTGTGGCACCCCTCCCTCGCCATGCAACCTGGTTTGTTCAGGTTACAGTACCAAACGTTGCCACAGTTCTCCAAGTATTTTTAGTAGTGTCGTAAGTATCACCTTCCTTCTCTGTCGTTACAGACAGAATCGAAACGATTTCTTGGCTTGTGCATCTATGAAATTACAGACTTAGTATGGTCTGACTGTTTATATATAAACGGTTATAGGAATTTTATAGCGTTTTGGACATTGGAGGGTTATTTTTAGGTACAGAGAAAATTGCTAAGTGTACAATGATACGACCAACAGATTCCTAGAAGATGACCGATGGAGGTAGAAACTTTCGTTTTTTCTTTCTAAAATATTCAACGAGTAAAGGGATGACTTGTGCGAGGCTATACTAAGTTTGTGATTGAATAGAATAATTGTAAGATTAACCCTGTAAGTAGAAATAGAAAATCGTCCATCGAATGGCTCAAACCACGGACGACGAACCAAAGATTTCCTGTACACGTATAGGCGACCACGAATGATTCATATCTATTTTCGTTGTGCTCTAGTTCTGTAAAAATGTAAAATTAGGTGGGTATTCGCGGGAGAGATTAGTGATTTATGCGTGTTAAAAAAAATATTATCTAAGCATATGAATGGTTGTAATAGTGAGAATCAGATTCACGGTAACTGTTGTAGCGTGCCAAGGCTGTAAAGCGAAATAATTACAAATTTTATATTCGTCAGATATCTCCGAGAAATCTGTTTCTGAAAGAATGCACTTCTGGCAGGTGTATTTATAACGTTTCAGAGAGCTTGTTGAAAAAACGCAGTGCCTTATTCCAGAGTACTAGATGGAATATTTTTAAACTTTTATTTTTTTGTATGCAAGATGAGCGTGTCCTGTATGTATTCTACTATCAACGAAAATGACCAAAGATGTTTCCAATGACTTTTCTACTGTTTGGAAGGTTTCCTCGCTTCTGATGTTCCAACAGATATATTACGATTTTACCTGATTTTGTACATTTACCGAAGAGAATCAGTACACTCGGCTTATTTTGAACAATTAGCAATAAATAAGAGTGAACTACGACGTCTTGAAAAGTGCTGCGAACAAGTGCCTAATATTCGAGATTTATTCCACACGACTGTGTAAATAAGTACAATAATAGTGCCTATATTACTAACGTAATTATTATTGTTATTAGCGATCCGTGGTTCCTTGGCATGGTCCAAACGGCGAAGAGCATGCAGAAGAGTACAGTCTGCCAGTATTATACGCGCTGTATTATCTATATCGTAGTTAAACATTGTGCATTTGTGCATACCGTGTATATGATTGAGAATTTAAAGAAAATATTTTTATGTACACTACCGTTACTTAAGATACATAGTCTAAGGGAATCGACGATTTTTCTACTGTGCGTTATCGTTGTAATAAATTACGTTTCACACGAATTAACGGTAATTCATTTCTTCGGGCAAGGTCGTGTCAGTTCCTATTAATCCTCTACCTGGTTCATTTAGGATCACTTGGTATTTCTATTTGAGAAATAAAATAAAATTCAATAAGACATAAATAGCTATTGGATTTTAGTATGTTATCAAGCAAAGTCATTGACTTGTTTTCACGTAGACGATGAAGACGGCATCGAGTCACCTGGTCCCCAAGGTGAAACAAATAAAATATTTATGAATGCTAAAATAGGTTCTCTTTTTAACGTATTATTAGTATCGTCAGCATTTTCCAGTATACAACATTCTTTGGCGGGAGGAGAGCGTTCCCTGGAGAAAGGCATCGATATTAGGCAAATTTCGAAAACCACGGTTCTCAAGTATCCGCAGAGACACGAGTTCGTCTCGTCGAAGATCGTGTCGCGTCTACGCGTCGCCTTTTCGAGGATCCCGCCGACTTCCAGTATCGATGTCTCCCGAAACACTCAAAATCAGCGGGGCGCCGGTTCGTCGGCTACTCGACGACGTCTGGATACGCGAACGAGCTTCCGTATTACGATAGGCCCTCTCCATACCGTTCCCTTTCAAGTTTTCCAGCGAAATTGCTCATAGCGATGCTTCTCAGCTAGTTTTTGTGGAACTGTCGACTCGTGAGACTATCGAAACTGGTATCGTTATGACAAAAGGAACGGAAGTCGGACCCGAGCTGTTTCGCGATGATTAATCGTCGAACTTGTACAGGAGGCATTACTCTATTTAAAGCTTCGAACTACTTTTTTCTTCGGAGAGCCGTCCGACTCTCGAGAACGTCGAGAGCTTTGATATTTTAATTGTTCAGTAGTAATTGCTTGTAAATAGCGATTGTACCTGAGAGTATCGAGAATTTTCGAAAGCATTACCTGTATATTATGCCTATGTAGCTTAATATACATACCACGGAAAAAAACCAGTTGAGAATGACTTTCGATCATTGATCGAGGATTTAAATATTTATGAGGTAAGAGGTAGGGTAATCTCGGATTAAGAAATGTCTAAAAATTCATTATTTCGGGTGAGATCGATGTTCACGCAGAATCGAAGGAAATTTCATAGTATCTGAAATATTTTAAGACTAATGCAAGTACATCGCTCGTTTGTACACGGTATTACAGACGACTTCAGGAATTCATCTAAAAACGTAAAAAGCGATCAGAGAGATTGCGCTCCATTTTCGCGTCAAATCGTGTCTCATCTATGGATCGAAAAACAGTTGTCCGGTCAATGGACACTGTCACGAATACGTTTATGGTCGGTTCAGTGGAGCGGGTAACGGGATCGATCGGTCGGTACATCACGAACGCGAGATCTTTCCGGACGACACGTACCGTGTCTGAATACGCAATCGCATTCCTGGTTCTGACTGCACGCTTCGCGGTACCGTACGAAGATCCACTTGCCCTGGAACACCTGTGCCCGTCGATTAGTTCAGCAAATCAAACTGAGTAAACACCGTGTCACCAGTGCGATGGTTGCAGTTAGGAAACGTTCGAACGTTTGAAGTAAGTCTCGACACAAAGGATGACAAAACGACGTGTGGCAACAGGAGGCATAATTTGTTTATGTTCTTCCGACCCTTCGGAGAGATGAATCCTATGTAAATGAAGAATATAATATTAGTCGTAAAATGGTATACGAAAGATTTTGGATGTTGGAAATCAGATGTAACAGAAAAAGAAAAGTAACGACCCTCGGGGGCTGTAGCTACGTTCGATTGTAACTACAGTACGGGTTTAGAAATCCTGAGGTACCCGAGCTAGTAGGAATCACATATAGATTGATGTTAAACAATCGTCGAGACTGAATTGTAAAAAGTAAAGGAGTTCAAAAACGAGGAGCTGCTTCTCTTATAGAAGGTAGTACAGTGAGATGGTGGAACAACCGGAATTATGTTATAATTTCAGTTTATGTAAGGCCTAAAGTTCTGGGAAACATCAGTCCAGAATTCACTATATTGCGAGTGAAAAGGTACGAGTACCGAAAGACGTCTCAAGAGTTCATTTCGATAGCGATTGCTACGGCAGTTTCTCTTGTTGAGAAACAGGATTTAAACCTGGCATTCTTGGTATTGGTCAGTTTCTCTTGTCAGGAAAAGAAATACAAATCTATCATTCTCGTGCGTGTATGAATTTCAATGAGAAGTCGTCGAGGTATGCAACGCTGAACTAGAGGGACACTTTAAACATCTACTGGTATAAAATCGAAATTTTATTCCCGTAACTGGAGAACTGTTGCTTTCCAGGCTCATTTCGTTTATTTTAATAGGTATCGTGCGTAGGTACTCGATTTAGGTACACTAATTTAGAGTACTGCCTAATTTAGAGTATAGACGTTATTTTATTAACTTAAGGTTTAGTAGTTATGCTGTCATAAAAACTCATTGTACGAGTGTTAAAAACGGATTTCTCTTACACTACGAGCATTACTCAGATGATGCTTTAGTGTTAATTGGTCACTGATCGTCTCACACTTTGTACACAGGCTTGTAGTCCACCAAGAGTCACGTCGTGCCTCAACTCGGAGCTCACGTACGCTATCGACTTTCCATCAGACGAGAGCTGCTAGAGGTCTAGCAGATGTGACGAAAAAGGTTGTCTTATATTCGAGAAACAGTCGGTCACGCAAAGATAAGAAAAATTCTTAGCTAAATAAATAATTCTGAAAAGCAAATAAGATACAAATTCGAATTCCTTACAGATTGAACAAAATGGTAGAATAAATATAGAACGAGTAAATCCAGAATGGATAGCTAAAGATTACTATACATTGGCTTCATCTACCACTTATCATCCAAATGAAGCATCTGCCCACCTCTGTCCCCGACAAAGCTCTCGTACAAGGGGAAGTCAACAGTCTAGCCTCTCGTCAACATTAGAAAGAAACAGGCTTCCTGTCCGGCAAGCAGCATCTCGGGTCGCCCCGTCCGTTTCCGTACTTGGGACAATAAGGGGGATGCTTGCCCGTGTAGCAGAAGGACCCCCTGGTCCCGATCGGCGTGTGCTGTCCCATGGGCACGTACTCGCCCGCCCTGGGTGCGATCCTTGGCCCGGAAGGGCACCTCCTCGAGCAGGGCTCCGCCATGGACTCGAGACCGCCGTTGTCGATGCTCTGCGCCATGTAGCAAACCACCCAGACGTGGCTGCACAGCTGATCGTTGGGCTTGTCCTCGCAGAACGGCTGCACCTTGCCGCCGTTCACGCAGAAGTCCACGTGGCCCATTCTTCCGCTCTCCCCGTAGTAGCCAGCGTTGGTGTGAATCACCTCGACAAAGTCCGCGTCCCCGCTGTCCAGACGATTCACGTAACCAGGCCGCATGAGAGGCCTGGCCGGGTCCAGGCCGATTATCCGATGCATCCTGAAGAGAAGAAAGTTAGCCATGATGCCGCAGACGTGGGCGCCAAGCGAGTGTCCCACGCAGGTCGTCCTCGAGATCGGCAGGCCCAGGTTTCGCAAGGTGGTCAAGGTGCCTGCCAAGCAACGAGCGACTGGACGAAGGTTAGCCACGGCTGCTGGGTAGCAGGGTGCCGCGCACAGGGCACCCCAGTCGACCAGGAACACGTTGTAGCTGCCGTTTCGGAGGTAGGCGTCGCGCAGCACGGAAATCGGCAGGGTGTCGTCACCGCCTGGAAAACGCGTGGGAATCTCGGTAAATGGCTTCAGGTTTGGCTATGTTCACTTATACACGTATATAGATGATTGCGTTAAATTTATGACCGTTCCAATCAATTCGTTTCGAAGCTACTAAGCTAGTTACGTTCTCGGTGCAATTAGGTGACTCGAGATGAAAAATGTAATTTTTTGGATTAACTTCTAGGTACAATCACAGCAACTGTTGTAGTTTACGTCGTTTATGTAGCTATAGCGGGTTATCGCTGACGTAATTATATGCCATTTTGAAATCTGCAACTGGTTGCCATTGACCCAATTGTAAGCAATTCCATACTTATGGGGAAGCGGATGATTTTATGGTCACGCCAAATACCTGGCAATAAATTCAATTCAAGTTCATGAAAATGATCTCGTGAATTCGTCTGAATCGTTTGCTTGTGCGGTTTGCTCTCGTTTCCAAAGTTAGGTTTCTCGTGTGGAACAATAACATGGCTTAAACAGATATGTGTGTTTAACGAAGCTTTCAAGTTTCTTAAATTTCTAGTCGTAAACACAAAGTCGCAAATATCTTCTTTCGCATCGTCGTGCTAGAATTCTTGGAACAATCAGCCGTAAATTTTTGTAAATTGTATAAATGCTAAAAAGAACGGGCAACTGTTGAAAAACAGTTGCAAAACGCATACTCTCGTCCATAAGTATTAAGTTACTTGATCTTTAAAAAAAGAAAAATGTGAAATGATATATGCGCTAATTTTTTTGGCAAATTAGCGCAAATAACTGTTCAAGTTTATTTACCTGGCCTTGTAAGAGTGATTTAAGAAAATTGTATGGAAGTCGTAAAACAGTATATAAACACCCCGAGGGATCGCGCAGCGTCAACCAGGAGGTGATTGACTGACGTTAATTTAGTATGTATATATGCAGGATAACGACCCAAAGCATCCTGAAAGCCACGGCTAGTGAAAGTAGTCATCGAGATGCGTGGCGACAATTTCGATTTAAATTCTATTCCATTTCTACGGGTGAGATTCTGTTACGATATTAAATATACGTTTCCTTTATTATATAAAATATCAAACGAAGGGTTATTGAGTAAAAGTCCTGTAGTAACTCTGTGACATTTTTCTAAATTCGTTTACGAATCCTAATACCTATGGACTAGAACGTTCAAGTTTTGGGTTACTCTAAACATCGTAATGCGGAAGTAGCCTCTAAAATTGTGAATAAATCCATATAATTGAATTTTGAAGTGACATAACACGTCTGTATTGTTACGAGATTCACGTATTGCATGTAGTGGGGAAATATCAGTTTGAATTTTTGTTTATTTTCGTTTCTGATGAGAGTAGGTTATTGATTTTATGTACACAAACGCGATCTGGAGCGCCGACGATAATTGAATGGCATTGATATCTTTGTAAATTTTTTAATTTGTTGCATCGATTCGAATTTTAACTTGACAAGAAATTCTTCGTAATTATACTACTCTCGTATTGCTGACTATTACGGTACCAATTAAACGCAGAGATACTTAGGTTGTTAATACATTTTTTTAAATACCAATGGCGACACGCACTAGGACGTAAATTGTCAGATTTGAAAAATTTCGTCAGTCCAAAGATTCCTTAGTCGTCAACCGCAATCCATTTATTACTAATATCATTTATCCCTCATTTAAACCTTGAATCAGTAACAAGACCACGAGGGGAAGGTCTATAAATCAAAATTTATCTTAAGGTAGCTTCCCTTCAGCCCTAAGGACACCGTCCGACTCAAACTCCCAGTGATTTACTGTCCAACCGCACCTGCGTATCCGTGTATAAGAAGAACGTTCTCCTTGGTCGGTTCGTAATCCTGTCGCAGCCAATCGGACTCCCTCGAGTCCAGTTCGCGTCTAGGTCGATCCTTGGCATAAAAGTAGACCTTGACATCGGGATCGGGACAGGAATCACGATCGTTTCCTCGCCTCCAGATGCACTTGTCGCGGTCGTACTCCGCCGCGACGCCGCTCTGGATCGCCTCCTGGATCGGGCCAATCGGTTTCTTCGGCAACGCCTGAATCGCAAGGAGAAACGTCGTCAGGAACAACGACATCAGGGTTGAAGGAACCATTTCGCGATACGATACGTTCGTTGGCCGGCGCGATACGACAACTGATCGCGTTCGCGACGATTCTTCGTAGACTGCTTTGTCCTTCGTCGGGCTCCCACTTTTTTCACCTGTCGATGACTGTTAGAGAATTAGGGGATTCGGAAGCTCGAGAGGTGGGGGACGCCTCGCGGATGACCGTCGATAGCGCGCGAATAGCGGCGCGATAAAGAATCGAGTGTCAAGGTCGTCGATCATTTACTCTTACATCGATCGCTTTCGTCGCGATACGATGATGCCAGTCTGTACCATGGAAATATTCCATAGATGAAATGTCGATTTTTCGAGGACATGAATTTTGAATGTTCCTGGACAAAAAAAATTTGTCTGAATTTTTGAAATTAATATTGTGGCGCCAGAAGTCACGTTAATTTGCTTTTTTTAATTGAGATGGAGAAGTCTGTCCCGTTTAATCTTGTTTAGTAGTTTCCTTTAGTTGCTTCCAACAAGAAATCGATCTCTCTACTGCCAACAAATTCACGAACTACTTGATGAACTACTATGATCAAGAACTCGAATTAACATTTTAAACGTTTGCAGATTAAACGTGTTCAAAATCCTGTAACGACTGATAAATATTTTTTTTTCACGATAAAGACCACTCATTTTTCATGTAAATCCGTCGAGACCTTCTGGAAACTTTTAGCCTGTAAAGTGACTTTGTTAACATAACTATAGCTCCTTGTTACTTTCTTTTATTCATTTTATATTGACCAACTCGCCCAAGCATTCGAAGGTTACAGGAGTTGAAGTAACGCGAAACGTTAAAATATTCCAGATATACCGGTTATAAAAAATAAAGACGATTTTGTGGGCCTTGGCGATTATAGTGTTCATCGAGAGGATGACAAATGCTTAATCGACATGCTCGAACGTTCAAGTGAGAGCAGAAGTTTTTCATTGACAACGTCACGCATAAACTGCGTACCTGTTATTTCCACGATAGAGTAAGAGGTCATTGATAACGATACGATAGTAACACCGACTGCTATACTTTTAATACAATGTTACCGAAATGAACTGAGAGTATCGAATATTAGGTCAGTGTCGAAATTAGTTCCCTTAAAGGTAACTGGAATAAGGAAAGAGTGAATTTCACGGGAAAGTTGCGAAAGTGCATCGGAACGCCTCCAGAAACTCGAATGAGTGGAAATTTATCAGTGGTATTCGCTTCGTGCACTCGCATCGGTGATATATATGTGTCGCAATGTTCATATGAAAGAAAGATCGACGAAATTAGTGGAAGAGGTGCTAACATAAGGGTGGACTTTCTTCTTTCGCTGTGAAGTGTCTCGAGCAAATAAGAATTCGAAACGTAAGCATTTCGATTTGTAGATTTAAAAAGAAAGAAAACAGGTTTACTCTCGAATCATTGATACGGAGAAGAATTTTGTCTTTTCCGATTAGAATTCGTTTCGTAATCGATAAAAAATTTGCAAAACCTGCAAATGGACGTAGACGCTGAGACTAGCAGAAAGTGTGATAAATTTACGTGGCTGTCCGATTAAAACAGCCCACGCTTCATAAACGTTTACGTTTCTGTTCTTCAACCTACACTTTTCTAGTTGATTCTTCGTGCCAGAAAGAATTTCGTATTATTCTAACACGAGATCTTTTCATGTCTGTAATTAAGATGAAAGGAAGTTCATCTAACATTTCTTTCCTTATCACGTTTAGTAGGAAAAACCATCGAATAGGCCAGGGACTACCGGTAGACTGCACGCATCAATGAGTATGGTTATGAGTACGTTGTCCTGAAATCATAAGAATTACGTGGAAGAAACGGTAATTAAAAATAAAGATGAATATGATTAAAGAAAAATGATTGCTTCTTTTGAATGAATAAAGAAACAAGGACACTTAAAGATCTTCCTAAGTTTCACGAGAATAATTTACAGAACAGGTAGAGTGATTTATGAACAATTAACGGTGACGTATTAGAGGTGAAAACTTCGATGTAAAATTGATGACTATTTCAATAGTACAAGACACTCCTTCAATTATTCAGAATATAAATTAGGCGATTATATAGAAAGATTCTTCTCAATAATATTTGTGAATATATCACCATTATAAATATTGGATGACTATCCTACGCATAATAAAAATGGATTTACTATTACATAATAAAGTATCATAGAATGCATAGAATATCTGCTATTTGAAGAGAAAGTTTCAAATTCTGTTGATCGCTATGGGAGTGAAAGTCCCCGAAAGCGCGGGTGGGTAGAAAACGTTTGGACCAGAGAATCTTGTTTACGTTTCCTAAAACGTATTTCGTCAGCTTGACATCATTCACGTACTCGTGTCTCCTTAACAGTTTCAACAATTATGCCACTGTTGTGAATTGGGAATAGGATACCATTTCATTTGCATACATTATAATTTCGAACGTGTTGACTTTTTCAGAATATTATCACTCCGAATATTATCGATAGTAGATCAAAACGAAGATGGACGATAGGATTTCTGCATTCCGTCTGCAGGTAAAGTAGAAATCTATTTTTTTCAAGATTTAGGTTTTGACAGTCTCGAGTTTTGAAAATCGTATCGACATTCTCTCATTTGATCTGATAGATCTAGATGCAATATTTAGATTTACATATTTCAACTGCAGATCTATTTTAATGTGCACATATGTATTGTATAATAAGAATACATCGATAAATTCGAAAGGAAAGATGGTTATTAACCACTAGGCGAAGGCAACATTTTATTCACATAATTAGTGAACGATGAAAACATTGTATAGAAATTTATTTAGAATGTTCATTTCATTTAGCGATTACCACGCGAGTAGGAATTATTTTTTTACGATAAACTTGGGCGTTTTGCCGCCGATGGCGTTGACCACAGTCGGCGAATTACTTCGACCTGTTTGCCGCTAGATGGCAACCGATACGAATGAACCATTTTTGAACCACTTTCGAAATAAAGGCGCGATAGACAAGCTTTGCAAATTAATTATATAAAATAGCTGTTCTTTACAGACGAGCCTTAATAACAAATTATTTCTAAGGAAAACTAAGTGATTCTCAGAAGCGTCTAGAGTTGTCCACGCTGAGTGCAGAGGCTCAAATATTCACTGATATCCATCAAACATCTATTTTACAATTATACGTGTATCTCTTCCTCAAGACTATCGTAACCCTTTCACCGATCCCAACTATTTCTCATCCATCTTTGGCATAGTCAGCGACGGAACCACGAACTCATGCCGCGGCTCCCCCATATTTCTCAAAACCGCGACGAGAGGTTCCCCAGACCTGCAAACATCGCGCGGTCTTCAGATTCCATCGCTCTCGTTATTTGACAGTCTGGTCCTTCTTTGCTTTCCACCTTGCTTCGATTTTATTCGATTGACCCCGAGTGCTCTTCGAGAAACGCCGCTGCGGAGATCCCAGCAGTCAGCATCTACTGCATCTTCTGCCGTCCCTTTTTATCTTCTCTCCCGGTTCTACCTTTTTTATCCGCATCGCTCCCCTGGCCCCCTCCGTTCCCCTTTCTCTCGCTTTATCCCCCTTCGCCCCCTTGTTATCACCCGTCTCTTCTTTTTCATCGACGTCCAGGACTCTTGGAAAGGCCGCGCGATCTCCGATACCGTCTTCTCGTATCTGATCATTTCTAGTCTTTAACACACGTACAGCCTGTCTCCCTGCACAACGATTTCTGACGTGGTGTGGAGGTCGGGGTAAGGGGTTGGTTACGTCGCCAGATATATATCATCGAGTATATCACGAGGGTCAAGTGCCACCACAGCAAGTTTCCTGTTTGCCAGCACGAAGGTGTCCCGTGAATATCGTATTCGTGACGCAGTCAGCCCGCCGCCGTTGATTTATGAGAATCTTTCTCCGTGGTGCAATTAGGCGTTCTCCGTGATCCCGCGCGATTTATTGGTGGCGGGAGTGTCGTTGCCCCACCCCCCCTGGTCTAAGTATTTCAAGTTCGTTCAAGGAAAGATCTCTCGCGCTATCGATAAGACAATTTGACGATGTGGGCGCGATTATGGATTTAGTCTGTATGAGAGATCCACTACGGACTGTATTCGAGGGATTAAAGGTTCGGTGCGAGTTTACGACTGCGATTAGAATAGTTTCGAAGCGAGATTTGCTCGAGAATGTTTCTTAATCGAGGAGAATATTTTCTTCTCTAGAATTTCTAAGAAAGTGCGTGAATTCTATTCAGTTATTTCGTGGATTATTGAATTTAATCCCACGTCAAATATTTTTGCATTCAATTGGAAAGAGCGTCTTTACGACTAATCATTTGTTTCGTTAACGTCAGTAGTCACTATTTTCCAACACAACCAGTTGTTATCCAAGTTCATCAACGTTCATCCAGATTGCCAAAGTATCAGAGTCCGCGGAGCACATGCTCGGGACTCGGCGCGAAACGTTTACCTTCGCGGTCGTAACTCTTATATTCGACGTATCTCGGTCCCATCGGCGTCTAGATAGAAACAGGTTGCGGGGTCGAACGGTTCGGACGGCAAACATTCTTCCGTGGTTCGAGGAATCGACGTCTCCATTAATTAGACACCGGTCGATCGAGCGTGCGACGGACCACGTCGCCGTCGCAGCCTCCCGTGAAATTGTGTTCTCGCTGATTTACGACCGCGCCATCCGCTCGAGTCTTCGCCCAAACCTGCCCGATTCCTCCTCTCGATCGCGTACTCTTTCACCCCGCCATTTTCTCCAGTACTTCTCGCGTTCGACCCGTTACGCACTCGTCAGAGACACCCCACGCGAAGCTTTCCATTCGTAATTTTCGCGAAAGGTTCATCGAGAACGAGGCAACGAGGAATCTGCTGAATATTTATTCGTTAAATAAATACAACAGAGATCTAAGTATATTTGGATCTAAGTATATTTAATAGTATGTGTTTTACGAAACGTTCTTACGTGTGTTTCGAATTTTTTAATCAGCTTTTTTTTTAGACGCAAAGAAGGCTTTCGTTTTCAAGAAATAAATCTTTAAAATGATTACTCTCGACTAGTAGCTCGGCAAAGGTTTAAAAGACACACGCGTCCACGAAACAGAGAATAAGAGAATTCGTTCGCCAGGGGTGTAGCCCGAACCGTCCTAAGAAGCTTGGACTCGCTTTGTTCTTGGCGCAGGAAAAACCATCGAATGGAGACCGAGTCGTAGCGTCGCAAAAAGCGCGTAAACACGACGCTGGGATCCGATTCCAAGGGTTGGTCGCGGCAAGACGAAGAGATAGGGGGTGGAATTGGAAAAGAGGCGACCGGGGGGCCGCGTTGTTAAGGCGGTGGCGCGGAATCGCAATATTTCCTAGGCGGGATAGGATCGCGTTATGAATCACTGTCGACGGGGCGATGGTCTGGCTCGCCTCCGTTCGACGCGGCTGTTTCGCGTATATTTCATTACGTGGCCGGTTTCGCTGCAATAACAAATAACGAGAAATCCAGAAGCCGCGAAAAAAGACGAACGGAGATAGAGAAAGAGGTTGAAAAGCGAAGAGGCACGCCGCGATCGTTTGGACGAACGGGGGTGGCGCGAGAGGAAAGAACCGGAATGGAGATACCAGGGGCGAGTTTTCGGCTTACTGGACCGATGCGAATCTAGGAGGGGTAATAAGGAGAAGCTGAGACGGAAGGCGGCGGAGGGCAAACAGGGAGACAGGGACGAACGGGAGTGGAGCATTCGCAGCGTCGGCCAACTGGGCGAGACTTTTCTTATCGCATGAAATATGTAGCGGTCGTACGTTCGTTATGGAGATCGCGGCGTTGGAAACTTTTTTCCTAGCAGAACTCATTCTTCCTCGTCGCGCGGCGACGCGGGTCCAAACAAATTTGCGATACACCGCGAACAGCGAGGAGAGGGTGCATCGGGATCGCGGTCTCCCTCTGGAGTCTGCTTCCTTTCCCGTTCGCCTCTCGTTCTCGGTTTGGTCAGATTCCCTTCCTGGGGCATTCAGTTTCCATGGATAGAAACTTGTCCCAACACGGTGCTTTCAGGATTCAGGATTCAGGTTTCGTTTCAGCTGGTCTGTGCTGACTTTGACTACGCTTGCTTACTTGCATTCCGGAGTGAGATTGAATTTATCGGGGGTACTCTTTTCTTTACCGTTAAGAAATACATTCCTTATATATTCTTGTTAACCCTTCTCTCCTTCGATTCGGAATTTTCATTTATAATCTTTGGGTGATTTCATTCTTCACAGTTGCGAAAATATAACGATGGAACTGATGTGTCGGTAAATTTTGACCCGATCGTAGGAGAGGTGGGTTAGTAAAGAAACGATCAATTGAAACGATTATTCCACCTTGCCTCGGTCACTCGATTATTGGAAGAGTTAACCTTTGGATCCCAGTTTTTCCATTCCTCCCTTTGGTTGTCTCGAAGATTCGGTCGTCCAAGTTCGCGTGTCTACCGACCGTTTAAATTTGATTTAATTTTTCTTTCCGTACTTTCAGAAATTTCTCCGGGAATGATAAATCTTCGCCAGTAAAAAGTTCGCCTCTGTGTCTCGCGGCGCGGCGGACGAGACGCCCCGAGGAAGATAAAAATTACGCGAACTTCGAGGGACAGTTTCATCCCCTCGGAGTGAACTTCGGCGTGGTAAAAAGTGCCTTTTCGCGCTTCAACATGCTTTATGTATTTTCCGCGAGATTGATCAAAATCAGAATCAGAATCTCCGAAGTGGGGCGCTATTGTCGGCAGCATGATTCGATCCTGACATCGGATTCAACGATCGTATGATATCATTGTTCGTTAATCTACGCTTTTGATATCGGAAATTGTGGAACGGAAGTGACACTTTTAACTCGGGGTCGTTGATTCATTTCAAGATCTCGATTCGTTCGTTTCACCGTTTTCACTGTTGGATAAAAGGATAAAAAACACAGAAAAATATTCGAATTTCTCAAATTAAATTATTCTACAGAGGAATACTTTATTTTTTACTTATGCCGACGTAATGTAGCTTCATAAAGATTAGAGACTAGACAAATTTGTGCTAAATGAACTTTTAATGCGCAAGAAACTATAAAATGCACGTAGTATACAATAATATAAAAGATATTAAAAGTAAAGTTCATGATGTAATATTTGCAGAGTAAAGTAAATTGCTATTTAGAACCAATTTTTGTAAGTACGTTTGCAAAGATTTTAGTTTGCATAAAGATCCGCAGTCTAGTTAGGAAAGTTGTTTCCCTGGAAAATCGGACATTTCGTGTACGCCGACTTAATATTCTGCCATCGATCCTCGGGACAGGTATAGGAATCTAGGCCCACTTTCAATCAGTGCGAACGACCGTTTTGCTTGGTTTCCTCTTATCGACATCCGTTTCAATGTTTCGCGTTTCCCCGCCGCGGCGCGAGAGGATCGCGGTCGAAGCGCGGATGATCGGAGCGGCAGGATTAACGATTTCCGTTGGGATGGGCGCCGTTTTTCCTATCCGCGGGATCCGAGACGAGGATAACTAATTCTCGATTCGGGAGGAAGAACGCGAGAGCGCACCGGTTGCAATGAATTTCATCTCGAGGATCAAAAATAACATCGAGCCAGCTTTTTCTCTCCTTTTACCGACTGGCGTCGTCCAGCTCGCGATATCGGCGCGTGCACGGAACATTAAGCTTCCTCCTAACGAATGCGAGTTGCAATATTTTTCGGAGCACATATCCGCGCGATAAGAAAACTTGCGCGTTCTTGGCCGCCGTTGGAATATTCGTCTCTTCCCCCTTCGTCGAACCGCTCCGTTCTCTTCGGTTTCCTCGAGAAACAAACATTTCCACGTTCGTAACAGAATTCACTTTGCTTTCGCGTATACACGCGTGTCTGTAAAGAGTAACTCGAATAGATCGTCCATAGTGAATCCGTTACATAAAAAAGTTGAACACCTGTTGAAGCGTATTCTCCCTGTTTCGTTTCAAACCCTACCACACGTCGCCGCTCCAGAGATTTTCTTTCGGAAGTCGACCGTAACGTTTGGTGACCGCTACGCCAAAAGCATTTTCTTCTTTTCGGTGGCGAAACGGAGCAACTCGCTGCGTTTAATTTGAAAATGAAACTGCGGCGAGAGGGAGTATGTCGAATATTCGGTGCGACATTAATAACACGCATTCTACGGGCAGCGAACCGCGACCGCTGGTCCGTAACGAAATCCAAAACGCATTTTAACATTTAAACCGTCATCTTGCTCGACCAGTGGTATGCCCGGCGCTTTTGAGGGTGCCAAGTCGGCCGAATAATTTTAACGATTCGGAGTTGACGCGGGAAACGGCCGGAAAATGAATTTGTCAATCGCGCGTACGCGTACCCACACAGCTTTCGAACAATTTCATCGGTACACACGCGATAAACATTCACGTGGCAAAATAAAATGGACGACGATACACAGGACGACCAATTCTGGCTTGTCCGACATGCGACCATATTTTTGTAATTGTTGGGAGGAAACAGAAGAAAGGGAACGCTGTTAGAAAATTGTTACTAGGCTTCTAATAATTGCAACCAATCGTCGTCACCTAGCTCAGATATATACCGAGTTCTCTTACTTTTTACCTTCCATCTTTTGTCGTTCACAGAATTCTAGATTTAGAACAGTCTTGTAACCTCGTAATCTCGATTCATCGCGCTATTTTCAATTAAACTATCGATTCAGCGTCGATTTTACACTCGTTCGCTCGTGGCCGCGCGTTGTCTAAACTTCATTAAACGAAACGGGCCAGCGGCATCCGCGATTACTTCACGAGATAGAAGTTATAGAAGAGCCGTGTGAGACGAATGGACGTAGCTGCCCCCGTTGGCGAAATACGTTTCTCTTGGTGGGTTACGTTCTTCACGGTGCAATTTTTCCGACACAAAGGGCGCGTCGTCAGCGGGTCTCGTGCCTGAATCGTCGTATCCAATTTAATAATAGTTTTCTTTCCACGTATAAACGCAATCGATACTGGACTTCAATTTTCCCGACGAGTCAGGTGGCTCGTGTCCCGATAACGCGAACCATCGACGGATTTTTCTGGCTTGACTCCGAGATAGCGTGCAACCGACAAAGAAACGTCGTCGATTTTATTGCTTGTAGTAATCAATGGCGAAAGAAGTTTTAATTAATGCAAAACATACGTGTTTATCTTTAACTGCACTGTACTCCTATGTCGATATAAGAATTTATGAGGGAAATTATTTAATTTATATTATTATTATTCGTATTCTCGTTCAGTTTTTTTTCTAAGAAACTCCAAAAATGTTTCTTCCTAAAAATGTCGTCATCTTCGGTATACGTACTATACATACGTTCGCGTGGTTACGATAGGACTTCGACTCCCAGCGGCCACGCGGAGGCCAGAAACGGCCAACAAGAAATTCATTAAACGTAGAAGTTTCATCGTCGAGGTCCGAAACAAGAAGCAAGACAAGTAGGAGTCTCAGTTTCGCGGAAGTGTACATTTCATTGTTTCCCAGCCGAATGTTCGTCGCAACCAAAAGTTCCATCGCTCGATCCGCCATCCGGTAGGGCCTGTATCATTAATACCTAACGTCGTTTCCATTGGGCGGGCACGACAGATTAGCCCCGGCAAAAGGCTTCTTATCGAGCAGCGTTAATTTCCATCGTCCACGACGTTTCTCCTTCTTTGGTCCGGGCTTCCCAGGCGGCCTCCGAAGCGCTCAGCTTCTTCTTTTGGGATCGAAGTCGCGAAGCGAGCGACATTTAATGGAAGTCTGCGACATCTGTCGCACGGGGCCACGCCGCTAATTTAAATCCCATCACATGGCCACCATCGCTTTCCAGCGACGACAGTCGCCGACCCTCCTTTTTCCGTCCCTCGACTACACCCTCGTTTACCTGTCGGCATTCCTTCCTATTCCCTCGCGTTTAATCGAAAAGTAATGCCTCAATTACGTTCGCTCGGCGTCGCGCGTTTGATGGCGTGCGATCGGCCGGTTGAATTAAATTTTAATTATCGCGTTTTATCGACTACGCGTTCTTTAACGCGCTGTCTCGCCCACGCCGCCCTCGTTTCATGGACGTCGAAAGTGGCTCGTAAAGGCGTTACATCTGTAGAATCGAATCGTTTTAAGAGGGTTGATAGTCGAATCGCTCCGAAATAAAATCTTCTTTTGGGAGTTAATTCCGAGGAATTGTTGTTCCTTCGATGTTTTCACATTTGTTATTTTGTTGGGAGGGTGCCTGGAATAATTAAAGTGGTTCCTTGACGCCGGTTTCGACCAAAATGGCGCAGAATGTGTCGCATCCATCAGAGGTAACAATTATTCACAGCACGGCTCTACGTCGTGGGGAATTATTAATATTAGGAAATCACTGCTGACATTCATACAGACTCAGCCGCAGTCAGTCAAACGCAGACAATCGCGAGCGGTCAACCGAACGCATTTATTGAGTACACACGGCAGAGATTCCGATTCAACGGTCAAATATGCGTTACTTATTTGTATCCTAAATGTGGATCAGGAGTATGAGTGGTTGGAGGACTACTCTATCCGTCTTTCCTCCACTCGAATCCACTCTTATCAAACTATACTTTCTTCATTTCAAAATATCGTCTACGTCTATGTTGTCATACACACATTCGTTTCCATATCTAAACAAAACGTATATTAGTACCTTTCGCATTCCTCAACCAGTAAATCATCACCGCGATAGAGGGCTAATCCAGCACATCGTCTGCCCGAAATACCACCAAAGATCACTTTACCATCGCATCGGAGCATAGGTATAACCGCCCACGCGTTTGAGACTCGAACGTGCTGGCTCATCACGGTTTCCCCAGATCGAACGTGTTTTTTCTACCTGGTAACCATAACGCATTTCATATTGCTGCATTTCGTTGGTAAACGAAGCTATGTGGCGCGGTTCCAACGAGCTTTGGCCGGAGCGATTGTACGGCAAAGAGCAAAGCGATAGGGGAAGCCCCGAAGCCACGCGAGATATCTGGAGAAGCAATTCTCCGTGAAATGCATTAGTATTGCACGGCCCGTTGAAAATACAATGCTCTTTCGTTGTGCCATTCTGCCGTCGCGTCCGTAAGTCTTTTTGTCATCGAAACAGTTGCTTACCTTTACGCTCCTCCACCTCTGCGGCAACGAGTTCCACGCGCGCATGTTTACTAGGGATCTGCGTCATCGATTCGACACCCGAAACTGAACTCGGAGCTTCGAACCTTGTTCGTCAGATGGGGGAAGGTTGCCGTTTCTGGGAGCTTTAGAGGGATGGTGATTAATTGAATAGAAAGGTGTGAAAAACTGAAAGTGGGATTCGTTGTTAAATAAAATCATTCAGCAACAGGGCGGAGGAATTGGTGGTGAATATATTGAACTTCACTTTCTTCATTAAATTACACCATAGTTTTATCACGTATCATTTTGAAGACGTATAGGAGTCTAAGTGACGTGTACGATGTCAAGAAAAATGGATTTCTGGTTAAATGAACGATTAATGTTTATTTTAAGGTTGTTTACCTTCGCAGTTCCGATTTAAGGAATAATCATAAGTCGCAAAGAAAGTATCTGTTTATATTATAAATTCAATCACACCCCCAAAAATACTTTCGTAGCAAGATACTTATGAAATAGAACTCTTACAAGCAACAATTATGCATCAAACTCCAATAGACTCCAGTTGCAATTTGGTAAATGTTATTTGTCTCTGATGTCAGTTAAGTTAGGTGGTATCAGATTGGAGTAGCCCGCGGTTCGATCTGCAGTTTCACGGAATATCTTCGGCATCGCGGATACAACATAAACCAACGAGTGTCGTTTACGAAGTTGGAAACCAGCTTTCGGCCAAAGATGGCATGCGGGATCGCGAAACATTCATGCGAAATACATATCCCACTGGAATGCTTTCTGACCAATTCTTACGTTCGATGTGTATCGGAAGCATTCGTTGTAAGAATTTTGTTGACCCTAAAATAATAAGAAATAACTATATCGAAACCGAAGATCGCATAAAAATCATAATATAAAAGAGACAGAACGCCATGTATACTGTCGAACCATAACCAACTCTTTCTCCATTCGAATTATTATTAATTGCAAGGACATTTTTCGATACGCAGGTGAACGAGTTTGCAGGTAGTTTCGAAATCAGACGAGAGATACGGAAAGTTGTTGATAGCCGTACGTAACAGCGATGCGAAGCGAGTGTTTGCAGCTATTTGACTTACTTAACCCAATTGTCTGATCAAGACTGGCTGTTTTCCTTTCCGCGTGCCACGTTTCTCTCCCGCGCCGCTGACGAGGTGTATCGTTCAGTTTTCAGCTTGTAGCTTCCGTGAAAGCCAATTTCAATCTAAGATAAGCACGGGGAACCGACGAGGGAGGAAAAAATTCCGGATTACCGTGAAACCTAATGCAAAAGGACGTACTTTCCGCGCTTGATCGAATATACGGCTGAAATTTAATCTCTTACGGAAACCGATATGTTGGCAGAGGATTTCTCGAGTCTGCTCGTATAATTTCTCCATCAATAAATTACCTAATATTCTTCTACAGCTATTTCGCATTTGCTTTCCGCGGATTATGATCCGATATCACGGCGGCAAATTACAATGAGGGAGGTAGGAGCCAATTCATAGTGGATACGTTTTACATAATTTATTTCGTCGAGTCGATTTCGTTTTATTTAGCCAGAATTTGAATTCGGTTCGAAAACTACGTGGGTTTAGGTATGCTTTGTACGACGGTATCGTATAAATACTGTTTGCGTTTTACAGCCATCGAAAGTCGAATGATTGTTCGTCGTAAACAAATGACGAGAGCCGACAGAACTAGTTTCCACGGCTAATACAAAAACTGCAGCTCCGCTCGACGGTGTCTCAGGCGGAGAATAAACAGTTGCACGGAATCGCTGGTAGCGTCGGTGTCGGACGTCGAGTGAACGTCGGCTTTTAATTGGGTCACCCGTTATAATCTGTCATGCAACGAACCTAACCCAGACGGTCCCCGCAGCTGTTTCAACCCGTTTTCAACCTCTCCATTTTCGCGAATTGCGTCAACCCCTCCTCTGCCCACGCCCTTCTCGCGCTTCTTCGTCGGTATTCCCCGCGATTACCCCGCGAAATTGCTGCTTCTGCTGTTTCTCGTTCCAAAAACGAGGTTACAACTTCCAGCTGCGGGGACGAGGGGGATGCCGCTGTCGGTTCACTAGCAATCCGTTTCTTTTACGATAAGTTGGTAGCGTTTATACGCCGGTTCATATCACGCCTCGTTGCCCGTATTCTTTCGTTGGAAAAATCCGCGAATTAAACGTACCCCCACGCGCGCGAGATATTATCCCAACGCTGGATACATTGCGCAATTTTCGCAGGTTTCGATGATAGAACGATAGAATGAGCTGAAAAAATCGGAGAGTAGGAGGCCTCCGATAGGACTTGTTCTAATGGAAAATTACCAATCTCGAGGAACTGCATCGGTGGCTATTTCTGTTAATTTGTTATGGTTTTATTCATTTGGAATCGGAATCTGTTCTACGGCATCAGTTTTCGAAAACTGTATGGCTTGGTCTCTGTTCGGATAGCTATTTCTTGTTTATTATCTAGCATGTACTCCAATGTAATAATTATTAATATTTCAGTTGTTGCTTTATTTCGCTGTAATTTACATACAGACTCTATTACTGCTGCAAAATGAATTGTTTCCAACTAGGTTAACTCGAGAATGTTACATCTACGCGTAATCCCAAGTGATGCGAGTCAACGTGTATTCCGACAGAGGCAATTCAATCATTTCTCTAATCTCAAACTAGAATTATTAGGTGTGTTGTGGTGTATAGCGTAGTCAAAGTTGAAGTATTTTTCCCGAGCTTAACCACGTGGTAGTCCTTCTGTAATAATTCTGACAACGTGATACTTATGTTTGATTCTTCCTTATATTAACGATTCAAAAAGGTTGATACGTTACAGAAGTGATTCTTTCTAGATCATCCATTCAAGTATGAGACTGGTATGGCAATTTAAAGAAGTGCACAATTCGATACTTTAATTAATACGTACTTCATTAACCGAAAAATCCTATTAAATGTAGTAAATTAAAAAAAAAAAAAATGATATGTATGAATACATGAAACAAAGTCGCACTTACATATTTTTTATATAATTTTCACGCACCCATGGCCTCCTCCTTGAATCAACCTCTCCCCTCTCCATTAATTCGACATTCTGTCTAGTCGAATTAATGAAATTGCCTCGTACCGAAATCGAACCGAGAACGAACGGAACAGGGTGTTCGCCGCGTCGTTGCTGACGTGACTGCGTCCCTGACGTCACACCAGCAACGTCAGCAAAGGCAGCAAGAAAAGAAGAGAAGGAAGAAAAGGGAGACGGACCTGCGGATCCGCTTGTTTCGAACGCGTCACTCGTTCGTTCCCCTCTCCGTTCTTCCTTCGGGACGGTTTAGCTCTTCGTGCTCCACTTTTTCTTTTTTTTCTTCTTCTCTTCCCCGGCGAAGTAATCAGCAAATCGCCGAAGCAACCTGGCAAGCGATCACGACGAGCGAAAGAGAGGAACGGCGGGAGGAGGAGGGGGTGGTAAGAGGAAAAGACGTCTTCGGGTGGTTGGTGCACGCGAGAGGCACGTCGCGACGAGAGCGGAGAAGAGAGACGCCTGATAAGACGTCGAATAACTCGATTACTCGCCGTGGGAGTGTCACTTTGCCAGGCCGCGCATCCAAGTGCGAGAGAAATTTCGTTAAGGCGCTTCTCGCGAACTCACGACATCCTTTGCTTGTCTCTCGCCGCTTATCCCTCTCCCCCGCAGTCCCGGAGAGATTCGAAGAATTTTCGATGGAGCGGAGGAATCGTAACTGCCGAGGTTTACCTGCCGTCCCAGCGAATCGTCTGTCTTGATCTTCATTACGGAGGTAACGGCAGACGGAATATCTTTCTCGCGGGGAAATTCAACGGTCTCGAGCGGGGGGAGGAACTTTTTACGTTGCGAAGCTTTGTGGCTATCGACGGATTTCTTGGGAGGCTGAAGAGTTCGCGGGTAGGTGATTTTGTCAAAATTATGAGACTTAACCTGGTAAAAATTGATTAGTTACCGATCAATTGAAACAAAAATAATGATTATAACGAAATAGATGCTTCTACTAGTAGACGAAAAATAGCTACCTCAAAAATGAATAAAATGGAAAACAGTAAGATAAAAAGAAACGGAAGATATTTAGTCTACGGAATATCCATACACCGATTATTTAAATCCACCAGCAGAGTCTGAAACGAATGTAAGGGTTGCGAGGAATATAAATTCTACCCTGCTGTGCAGGGGTTTTCTAAGTCTTAATGCCGTCACTGACCCAAGCGAGGGAGTGACGACAGCCCACAACCCTCTTCTTAAGCTTCTCAAGAGACACTGGCCGTACCGGTAGAACTAATGAAAGGCGGCCGTGTTGCCAAGATTTTTTTAAAAGGCACCCAAGCCGTGCAGACCCCTCCCGACCTCTTTCGTCCCGCTTTCTTTTGTGTCCTCGGAGGCGAGCACAAGGGACGGTGATTGGCCGACGTGGCTAATTGTAGAGATCTATCGGCGTTCGTCTCTCTTCCTCTTTTGATCGTACACTAATTGGTGTCGACCACGCGGGGCCCGAAGCTTACGCTACGCGATAATCGACAAATATATTAACCACCCATGCTGCTGCATCTATGAATCGTGTTTGAAGGGTTGACGTCGCAGAAGAAACGAAAACTGATTTAATAATTGAAAAATGCTTCGGTAAAGGGTTTTTTTTAAAAGAGGTCCAAGTTCCGTTTTGGGGTGGACGTTATAAATATAAATATAAAGAGCAAAAATGTACGAGCAAGGTGAATAGAAAGGAACAATGGAAAAAATTGAACAAGACGAACAAAAGAGACTGTCCTTCTCGAAACGACACCGGCAGACTGTTTTGCAATTTATGGTTTCGATTGTCCTTCTAGTCCGAGCTTTAATTCGAATTCGACCGTTGGGGGTCATGTGCTCCCTCGCGAAATTTGTTTGCAAATCCCAACAGTTTCTACTTCCTGTGATCCGTTAAAGCTACACGGATACAAACGACCCCGTCGATTCACGCGAAGATCTCGCGCCGTGTGGGACAGTTTTCGCGCGACACGTGTACGAGTACATTGTCGCGAAATCTCCCAGTCACAATGGCGAATTTCCATCTCGCGTACGGGGGCCGCGTATTCACTCGTGAATTTTGATCACATTCCGGTAACCCGCGCGTCATGACGCGTTGTATCGTTCCCCGTTATCCGTTTGATCGAGCCTTCGCTCCATTAACCCTGCGCTGGAACGTTCCACGGAGTTTCGTCATTCCTCTGATAACGTTAACACGCTCTAATTCGCGAAAGTGATTCGCTTCGATTTCATACACGAGGAAATTTTCACGATCTTACCGCGGAACGTAACAAATTCTATTTATTCGGTGTTGTGGGAGATTGATTTTTTAATATAAATCGAAGCAATTCTATTTCGACCGGAGTCTGTCGGTCGATACCTTCCTTCGTTTACGAATTGCTGTTTTCAAGTACCGCTACAGGGATGGCGCAAACGACTGTTCAAACTAACGTAAACGCCATTCGATTGTTATTGCAAGCCAAGCTCTGGATTCATTTTTGTACACTTTTGTGTCCTGAGAAAACACTCGGAAGGAGCTCCCGGTTTTAGTCTCGGCGTAAATCACTGATAAAACCGATGGAAAAGGAGAGGAATCCTCAAAGGGTCGTCTTTCCACGCTTTGCCGTCGGTGGATCGTAATTGGGAACTTAATGCTCGGTCGCGTGAGCGGTAAAAAGATTTCTCCAATTAGCAGAGTAACCCCGGATGGAGATAAGACACGCCCTGCCACTACGTTACGCGATAAACATCGCAAATAACTAATGCGTCCCACGTATAGCGAGGCAGATAAGGATACCTCAGAATCGAAGGAACATGACGGCGAGGACTCGTATTGACGCTAATAACCTGGATATCGTACGGGGCTCGAGGGTTGCTGCCCGTTCATTTGCGATAGCTACTCTAAAGGGGTGAGATTCCCGATGTTAATGGCTTTCACCTTTGAGGCGATACAGGTGGATACTCTTTGCACGAGGACTGAGGCCATTGGTGCAACGTTGATTGCGTGATGTATTCACGACATGTTTAACACTAAACCTACCGAGGTTCGTTTGCAACCATTTCTACTGGGATGGAACGAACGACTAGTCTTAAAGACACTTTTCTCAGTGGAATGGAAAAATATTTTACGTTGAACTACATTGAATAATGTATATTCATATATTGCACATTAAAACTGTATATAAATAGAAGTATGAAATTTATTAAAAAGTTTCGAACGGTACGAAAGGAAGACTGAAAATGTTTGAGCTTTTTTGATCTAGGAACAAAAATAAATGCAAGGATTGCTAAGTATGGCTGATCTCGTTATATAAAATACATGGCCGAGTTATACTATCCACATGACCTAGTTTAGATGCAGAAAAAGTCGACATAAATAATGGTATACTTCCCAAGGATCTTCAAGGAACATATAAAATTGAATTTTCCAAGCAACCGAGGGAATCTAGTAAGACCGTAAGTCACTTTTATCTTGTAATGCATCTTATTTTATCCTTCAAGACAGAAATTATTTTTGGATGGCACACAGAAATTTTTAGACGAAGTTTACTTACAACGCTAGCTACAAAATAATTAAATTAAGTTTTCAAAAAATCGGAAAAAATGTTAGATATAAAAAGAATTTAATTTCTAACGACCAGTAACATGGTCTAAATAAAATGAATTCCGAGGCATACATAGGTGGTGACATTGTAGCCAATTAAATAGGGACTTGGTTCATTCCTCGTAAGACGATCGTTTAATCGAGGCTCAAAATAATAAAAAAAAAAGAGAAGCGGCAAAGGAAAAGCAAACGATCGATCCCCGATCGCGGATATTCATTATTTTTAACGATCGCGTGCACCGAAAGGGAAGGACCGAATACGCTTTCCAGGTCAGGCCGGCCAATATTTCAAACGGCCAGACATTCGGAAAGAATTGACGAGGTACGCGCTCCTGCAAAACAACCCTTTCGCCCGTGGGACAGCCTGGCGTCGTGGGACGTAGGTCTGCCGGCGGATAGGGGTTCCAGAGGGGGTTCAAGGGGTAGGCGGTGCAACGGGCTGAGGGTGTGCAGGGGTGCAGCCGGCGGCCATCTTGTTGTTTGTGCAAGCTCGGCCTTCACACTCGAGTTTGTAGTCTGGTACCACCCTCGAGTGTGTCCCATTGGCGCACTTAATTGCAAATAACGAGCTCTAAACGCACCGAGAGAGCGAGGGAGGGTGGGAGGGGGGCCGATAGCGTCGAGAAATCGAAAAACGTATTAATTCTAAGGCGTAATTAGAACGGAATAGACAGGGGGAGGGGCGGATTTACGCAAAAAGTGGAGAACGAGCGAAAAATAAAATGGAAGCGGAGGGAAGCAGCCGCGTCTTGGAAGGACGCCAAGCTTCGATGGTTACGGTTTATTTGATTAGAGGGGCGCACGTGCGCGCGATCAGCCGCGCTCGAAAGTGTTCCCCAGGTAGGCGAGCTTTTCTTTCCGTATGCCAAACTTGCGCCTAATAGAAAATCGATTATTCCTGTTATCCAGCGGACGTGGATAACGGAGTCGTCAGCTCCATTCCGTCACGCGTACGTTGACACGGTTACTATTACCGATAAAAAAAATTCTTTGAACGAAGATCAGTATCCATTAGAAATTTCCGTTTTGGTACATGAGATTATGACGCAAGTCGAATTTACATCGAGTTATATTCGACGTAATTTTACAACGTCCTTTAACCCTTTCGACCCTGGTGCGACATATTCAACAAATTTCCTCCCGTTAGGATCAAAAGTTCCCACCTTAGAAAGTTTCCTATTCATCCGAGGGTTAGTAGGCGCCCCCTACCCTTTTCCACCCCCATTCGCCCGAACGGGGTGGGCTGTTATCGTCACCGTTTTTCGCCGCTTTGGAATTGTTTTCACGCGTGAACGACGCGACGAGCTCGAATTTCATGAAAAATACCTCGAAGCAGCATTGTTTTTGGCGCGGGGATGGCGCACGCCGCGCAGAGACGGCACCGCGAGATCGTAAATCTGAACGTGTCGAGTCGAATCACCCGGTAGAGGGTCGCGCGACCGTTCGTCCGATGGAAGAGGCACGGGTCAATAACCCCCCGGGGGGCGGGGGAGGGTACCCAGATTTTTCCATAGCCGCGAAATGTATATGGAAGCCTCGTCCTGGACACGCTCGAAATGCGCAAGTATTCCTCTAACAGAGATGATCGAGTCTCGCCACAATTGAAATTGATATTTTTTTTTCGCATCGACGGTGCCCGCCGCGCGAGTGCTCCCGTCCCTCGGGTTCCATCGGCGCGAGGGGGTGTGCTCGTGAAAAGTCGAAATCGCTTTTTCGAATGTTCGCCTCGCGCGCCCCTTTCTCGCTCCCTCCCGCTTCTCTTCCTCCCCGCAGAATCCCGGCGCGATCCAGCGTGATCGTTCCGATTTCGAAAATGAAAACTCATACGGAACCAGCGATCGACGATGAAATGTAATCTGCTTTCCTTGGTTTTTATTGAAAGTTACGCTCGAGCTGTCTACGCGTCGACGTTCGACGCAGCGCTGCATATTGCGATGCTTGCAGTTTTTTTTTTTTTTTTTGTTCGTCTCTCTATACATAGAGAGAGTATAATTCGATTTGGAATTTCATGCCACTGCTCAAAAGCTTTTTCGACGCTGTAGAGTATGAACGTGTTTGTCCGAATTCCATTTTTCTTTTTCGCGTACGCGTACATAGGGGGACGAGGGCGAACGCGTTTTCCTCGAAAGCCGCGAGTTTAACGAGATTCAGGATGCGTAAGCCAGTTTAACGGATTATGAAAATTTTGCCTAGAGCGTAATTAGTAGTAGTAGGAACCGTAACGAGATGCTTTCTTGAAGAACCTGTCATTACATCGACTTGTGCTGGATTAAGAAACAAAATCTTGAAGCTCTTATGAACGGCCAAGCGTTTTTGTAAATGGATGCTCGCTTAAAAATAAATCAAGGAGAGCCCGAGTATCGCGGACGTGTGCATATGATTGAAACCCGTGAGAAAGCGATCGTCGAGCAATAATCGTTTGTTTCATCGGCGATCTCGCGTGGTTTGGTCAACAATTCAACGTATTATCGAGGAAGCCGTGCATAGGGCAAACTATAAATCATTGTCGCGGGACTATCGATGCCGATCGTGCTCGCCTATCCGGCAAATTCCCGTCAATAACGAGACAAACGGTTAAGTTATAGTATCTGTTTAAGAAAGAAACGCGGGGCCAAGGTAAGAAGTACCGCAGCGCTCTCCGTGATATACGAGCGCCGCTGTGTCATGAGATATATGTATGTTCCTGGATAGAAGCATCTGTCGAGCGATCCTCTTGGCGCGTTTCTTTCGTTATTCGTTCGATGGAACAGAGACGGAATTCGACGTTCGATCGACTCGCGGGATGGAATACTTACTCGCAGGCACGAGTCGATCCGGGAGATCCTTAGAAAAGATCCGTAGGTTGCTAGAAAAGAGGAGACAGTTTTTCAAAGTAGCGTTTGCTCTTTAGTAATTTTGTACGTACAAGTCAAAGAGTTGTTTGTTTTTGACATTTTAGTATTGATCGTTGCTTTAAGAGTACGTCTCAGTGGATAGTCATTGAAGTTGAGGTATGCAAGTCTCGCTGGCTGAGGTGTACCACTTTTACTTCTTCACTTCCAAGTTATGTTATACCACGTTCGACAGAAGTAATTATTTTGCCGACTTTGTAACTTCTGTGCGTGTCTTCTGTATTCATTCCTGACGTCTCGACGTCCTCTTATAATGACCGATTTGGGATTCAATGTCATTTGAAGCACGAGAAAATGAAATATCATGGAATCTTTAGTGCTAGAGCCGCGATAAATTTGTTATTTCACCAAGACGGTAACTACCACGAGAAAAAAGTATCCCGTTCGCTCGGGGCACCGACACAATGCCGCATACTCGACCTTAAGGAACGCGGGAACAAGAACAGGAAAAACAAATTTCTTCCTCTGTTCCCGTTTCGTCTCCTCTCTCTTTCTTTTTTTCTTCTCTCCCGCGCTGTATTCGTCGATTCCGGATGAGATCCCTTATCGGGAATCGTCGTGACATCGGCGTCCCTTCCCTCTCCCCTCCCCGGGTGTCTCACCGTCCTTCGGGTTCCCGATCGACGAAGCAGAACTGAAAAACTTACCTTTATGCTATACAGGCGGAAGTCGTGAACTGGCGAAAGGACCGCGCGACCGTCGGAACTTGTAGAAACGAATGCGAGGAGATTCCCGTGGAAAGGGCGGCGAAGTCGCGGGGGACGGGTGAGCGAACGGGGGATGTCGGACGGAAGGGTGGTCGGACAACCGTGGAACCAGAAGGGGTTGGGGAGACGATACGACGCTTTGAAACTTTTCCACTTTAACAATTATGAGCCGGAATTGAATACAGCTTGGACCGATTGTAAGTTCACTCGATTTGCTATCCTTATCGCTATCGGCTGTCCCCATAAATAACGCCCGCGATCTTTCAGAGTTCGGCCGGGTAGAGGCTGCTCCGCGATTCCGTCAAGATGAGTCGACGAGATTGGCTTACTTTTATTCCCCCTCCCCAATCCCACCCCTCATCGCCGAGTCCTCCGCGGTTGACATTACGATCGAAAAGTTGTCCGTTCTGTTTGTTCGTTGATCCCCGACCGCAAGTGAGACAATGCTAATGCAACGATAAAACTCACCGACGTACCCTGGCGTTTTCGCTCCGTCTCACACTGTGATATTTCAGCGATCTCGCGGGACAAACGAACCAGTCCTCCGAACCAGTCCTCCACGACAAATTTATCACGATTAATGTCTCGAATGAATACTTATTCTACCAAAGTGTAACCCATCACCTTTATCCGTTCCGCGTCTAACCTTATCAACGTCGCTGGTATTCAGCGTCGATACCGTCCGTAACCTTCCAAAGAGATGAATTTATTTGGACATCGGCCCTCCCACCCTCCTGCCCCGGTAACAGTTTTTATTGTTCCCCGTGTGCAGACACGCGATCGATTAAAACAAATTGGCATTAAGTGGACCGTCGGTTTTTGTTCCACTCGAGAGCGGGAGCACCCGAGAGAACCGTAACAATTTCGTGGAACGAAAATACTCGATTGAGGAGGAACGGTCGGAGAAGCACGCTAGACAAACGATACGGTGATCCGTCGAATAATTGGAGGATCCCCGTTAATCCACTATCAGAAACGTTCGAACTTGTCCACCGTCGTGCGTGCTCGTTGCGGGAAAAAAGAAGAACGCTCGCGCTGTTTCGCCGGATATCGCGGATCTATTTTTCAGTGGAGCGTTTCGACGCATAAAAACCCCGAAAAAAACGTCGAACGGAATAACAAACGAAATGTTTACATTGCTTTATTTCCACCTTCAATTTTAAGCGAACAAATCCACTCAGGTTCGAATATGTAACCAGAATGGGATTTCAGGGGATTAAAACGATAATCCTCCAACGATGCGCTGCGCAACGACTGTTTGTTTTGTTGTCGTATTTTTTCAAAATTCCACCATCACCTGTTTTGAAGCGTTCGACGATAGCGAAGCTTGTCATTGTTATTGCAATCACGTTTGGAAATGTTGTTGATGGATTGAACAATTACTGCTCGATGTAAAGGGGGTTCGTGACAGGTCGTTAATTGTTTCTGTCTTTTGGCTGGAAAGTGAACTTGGTAGAATGATGTCGGAGATGCATTAACCAGAGATTGGCAAAGTTCTTAGATATACATTCCAATTCATTTCAACACAGAAAACGGTAGGGGGGAGGATAATGGGCCTCGATAGATTACCGACATCCCTAACGTGATGTCCCCTAGGACACTTTTCTTACCGAAATAAAAAAATATCTTATGATGATGTTTCCACAAAACTGTTAATTTTTGTTTGAATTTTCGAGTTGGAGAACTTCCCCTCTAGTGTCACACAACTCGGTATATCCCGTATCGGACTGCGCTATACGTTTAAAGGGATTTTCCAATTTATTGGCCGAGGCACGCGTCAATTCCGTCTCTCCCCGCGGTCCCGTGCAGCGGTTCGGTAAACAATATCAAAATATCAATCGATCAGAAAGCCTGCAGGAGTTTCGCTCGAATCTCTCAGAGATATCGTAGAAAAGTTTGCTGGAACAAAACGAGTCCGGAGCGATGGCGTCGAATAAGAGGAAACTCCTAACGTCCAGCGTTCCGTCCGTGGTTCTCCATTATAAAAGCTGGACGGGGCACGGTTATTCTGTTTAGTAAACATCGAAAAAGAAGCATCGCAAAAACGGAGGCTTTCCAGAGGCCAGGAATTCCAAACGGAAATGAGGGACTGGCCGCTGTCGTCTGTTTAACTTCGGCCCGATTCCTCGGGATTTTGCATCGAATACGACTCGGGGGGAGGGAAACTCTTTCCACCCCTTGTTCCGCAATCCTCACCCCTTGGCGTTTCCGCGTTCACGGTCTTCCTCGTCCTCTGCTTCTTCTTCTTCTTCTTCTGCTTCTTCTTCCGCTGGCGTGGGACCCCTACTTCCTCTTCTCGTCCACGAAAACAAACAACGTGCAGACGCACACTCGAACGCTCGCGAATGGCAGCGACGCGGACGTCGAAGTTCGCGTTTTGGGTACACTTAGCCAACGGGGCTCGTACACTAGGCCGGCAACCGTCGAAACTTAACGGAATCCGTTGAAAACTTTTAAACGCAAATTCGAAGCTTACCCAGCTCACAATGGCCGCGCGTCGAGCGAAGGGAACGGAGCCGCGTATCGATGGACGGCCATTTGAAAACATTCCAGAAGCTACGTTCAAATTTCGATTATCGTAAACTTCCCTCTTTGATCCGGCCTGATTGTAAACAGATTTGTTTCGCGACACCCCCGAACGCCATCCTTTTCTCTTCCGGGGCCGCCTTTCACCCCGCAAGATTGATCTCCGGGACGATATGTAGCGGGAGACGGATTTAATCGCGGCGCTCGTTAAAATATCGCGGCACGCGACGCATCAAACGAACGGGAAATTACGTGTCATGAATTAATCGGGAATGACAGGATCGAAATTTGAAAAAAGAAAGGGATTTTCGGGTCCTATCGACGACGCGCGACATCGATCTACGAATTATTGGCGAAGTTATCGGGAAAGCAATCTTAGTTTTTTAAATTGGACCATTAATCATTGCCGGATGGATACCGAATGTAACGCGGATCGATTGTAAGGGATTTATTATTTCTTACGATCGCTACAACTTATTAATTTTAGATTTTGCACTTTCGAGAAGTAATTATATTCTTGGTAAAATACTTGTACGTTGATCGGAACATACGTATAATTAGCCAACAATAAAAAAATTATTTAGATTCAAAAGTTAAGATTTAGACGACGTCGAGGGATGTAAGCAAACTTGGCCGACGCGCGTGTAAAGCGACAATAAATGGCAGCTAGTAAAGCACGACAAAAAACAAGGAACGTGTGGCAAACAGTCGTGGCAACAACAAAGAACGGGGCAGCGGGGGTAAAAATTTCCTGTCGCTTTTTGCGCGGCTTAAAAGAAGGGAACTCGCGGAAAACTCCGTTTTCAACTTTCTTCCGTCGCGGAATTTATACGAGCATCGACAATGTCAACTTCATAGCGAGGCGCTTCAATTCGCGACACTTCCGGCGCAAAGGACGCGACAACTTTTCTCGGCCGGAGGAAAAGCACGCCCCGCAATTGTGTATCGACGACGCCAAGGCATCGAGGTTGTTTTATGGCCAGTCTGAGGGCTTCGATTCAACCGCGGGGACGCTCCTCTCTGTCTGACTCGCGGAACAGGAAAGGCTCGAAGACGGAGTATCGAGTGCCCCGTGGCTGTTTCTTGCAGAGTTAACGATAAACTTTCGTATAAGTTAAGTACGAGCGGGATGAAGATGCATTACCTCGGTCGCGTCGTTCCCCGTCCAACATGGCGACTGATACTGAATTGAACGGTGAATCGGCCTTTCGCGGGAGGCCAGTGGAAATAAGTGAAACGAAAACACGCCTCCTTCGCTTTTTCGGTTCCAAGTTCCTTCGTTCTCTGACGTCTTTTACAGGATATGACGTACCGTGCAGGCTTTGGGAGAATCTCAGAGGCCCTTGCTCGAGAGGTCTGGGACCTCTACGTGCATTTAGGATGAGAGGGATTTTTGTAATGCGAAATCGATGGAAATAAATGCATTAGGGTTGGTATCTGTTGGTCTTTACCATTTTGTAAGAAAGACCACTATTTTAGTGGTTGCAATTGATCTCTTCGTTCATATTCATTCTCCCTTTAAGGAAGAGAAATTTGAATAATTTAGCGAGAGGCTTTTGTAAAGTCGGTATGCAAATCAATGTTACTTGTTACCCTTTGAAAAAAGACGATTCTCGCGCAAAGTGGAACGACACTTGCACTCGAAAGAGACGCGTCTCTCGTGAATATCGCGCGTTCGATAAAAGATGTTGCGATCCGCGTTGTTGCAGTCGAATTCCGCTTTCTGCCATGTTGCCATTGTTTATCGAAGCGTTGCGCATTTTTCTCTCGTCAGACGTCATACGGGATTGAGTAGCGTACACTTGCATCGGATAAGACCACTTCCCTCTTCTTCGGCCCCTTTCATGAGCGTACAGTCTGGTACCTCGCGCTATGCCTCGATCTAACGTTTTCCAAAGCCGAGCATAATAGTCTTCGATGGCGCGTGGGTCGTTGGAATATTTTCCGCGAAACAGGTCAAACGTCTATTTTCTCTCCCGAGCCGCGAGGAAGACGGAAAAAGGGCGTACTTAACGGCACATTGCTGCTTTACCTTACAACGGTGCATGAAATTTCAACCCCGCGTCGCTTTTAACCTTCTATTAGTGTCAAAATAAAAAGACTCGAATTTTACAGAGTGCTCTTGTGAAACATTACGCGGAACTTGGTTGATAACGATATTTTCACTGCGTGTATACCATCAAGTAGATCCACTTTAGATCGCGAAACAGTAAAAACTTGCAAAGTGGCAGTATTAGGTTCTTATATATATTTTTTAAGTATAGTTTAGGGCCAAGGGCACCACGCTTGATAGCTTGAAAGTATCTATAGTAGGATATTCGTGGCAGTACTCTTACAGGAGCACCGCGCAATTGAAATTTCGCAAATTTTACAAATCGAAAGATAAAGCATTGAAGGATATCAGGCACATATTTTTTTAAGTCCCGCGATTTACATTGTATACCGAGGATCTCCCATGAAAATCGCGCGGTAGGCGGATTTGTTACAATATCTGCTCGTATTACTCCCCCCATCGAAATCACCACAGGTCATCGCGCAGCTCAAGTTCAGCGGAGCGGCTACGATCTGGTAGGAAACGCGGACCGGCCGCGTGCAGGGGGAAGTAAATTAAAAACTGCGATACACCATGGGCGTGTCGTTGTCTAGTTGACGGGCCTGGAGGCGGCACTCGAGGTTCGCCTGCACCCCGACGATCGCACTAACGTCGTTGCCGGCGACATCGTCGTCGTCGTCGTCGACTCGCGTGGATGTAGTGCAACGTGACGGTGGTGTAGCAGCCGGCAGCAGGATAGCGACAGCAGCGGCGAGGGTGGTGGTGGTGCAAGCCTGGAAGGTTTGAAGGGCCTGAGTTGGCAATAGTGGAGAGCATCCACTCGTTGCGACACTCGTGAGCGGCCTCATTGTCTCTCAAGAGGCTCCTCGTTTCTCCAGCTTCGCCCTTTCTCCTTCAAGCCCACCTAACACCCCCGTCGCTCCGATTTCGCCCTCCCCCCTTCATCGCCACCACCACCACCACCACCACCACTTTCGGCCGAGTCTGCAACGTTCCCTCACCTCGGCGCCTCTATTCCCGGTGCCCCCTTTCGGTGACATCACCCCCCTCGATCTAACAATCCAGCAGCTTAATCCTCCGTCCCCGCAGCTCGAGTCGCATCGGCGACAAGTTGGGTCGGTACGGCAGGTTCCTGGAGCGCCTCACTTGTCCTCCTGCTCTCTTCTTTTCTCCTCTAGACCCCCTTGCCCGGCCGCACCCCCCGCTGGCCGAGTCGCTTTCCAGGTTCTTCTTCGACGGGAATAACGGGGAAGAGGGTAGAAAGAGCGCACTAGCAGCGTGCTCGGTGACGCGAAACCGTGGCGAAGCACCCAACCTTAATAAGCTTATGCAGCACTCTCCAACTATGTTGGAGCTAAGCTCGACCCAATATCTTCGTCGACGTCTTCCAGACGACATCGAAGCGCGCCCCCGCTTCCCTTTCGCTCGCGAACCTCTCGCACGATGAAAGTCTACCGCGAGGCGTTCGCGTATCTTTGAAGTTACGCGGCCCACCCCTGTGTGCCCCCTCATCCCCGCGTCGTCTTCTGGCACGCTTAGGCTCATCCGGGGGGCCCTCCGCAATCGCGGAACGTTCTAATCTCGATCTCGCCCCGAGGCGTCGTCGACTCCCAGCGGGGTTCGCTTAGCGTGATCGCGAGAGCTCGCTCATGCTATCGACTTTCCCTTCGCGTGAGAGATGACGGAGGTGGTAAAAAGCATTGTCCTATTGTCCAGCAGATATAGGCGCCCTCGGTTTTTGGTACGGGGAGCCCGCGATTGTGATTACCGAGCATTGTAAAATGGGGTTACTTCGCCCCTGTGGGGGATCGTTGCATAGATTATGCGGATTGGTTTACAAGGCCGCCACCGCGTCACTGGTTCTTTGACCTGTTTATTTCCTTGTTCAAATTGAACGTACACTACCGTTAAAAAGTACAGGACCACTGAATTTTTGTTAATCCACCTCTCATTTGTGAAAAACTAGCCAGACGATCGCAGTCCCTCCCTTCGTTATTAGATTCACCGAGGCAGGGGTTCCTCGCGTATCCCTTGTCTCTCGCGTTGCAAGCGGCTCTTAGACCCAAATTAAACGGCAGAGCAACGCCATTTCGATTTCCATCGTCTGTTCGATCGTCCGAAATCCGCGAGATGTTATTCGCAACGGCACGGCCCCCGGGGGTAACGGCGTTGCGTTTCGCGATAATGGGTCAGGCGCGAGTAAAATTCGCGGCACGGTTCCGTTAGTCAGCTCTTGGCAAGCTCGTCTGGACGAAAGGCGGCGCGGCACGGGGCGCGATCGGGCACGTTGCGAGACAATGGCAACTAAATTCCGCGGGTTCCTACATCTTGTACGATGGGCGTCGCTTTTGGCGAGGGTGGTCGGGTCGAGAAAGACAGACGGGAGAGCAGACGAGCAGGTAGACGCGGCGTGGCCGCGGGAGTGAGACACGGGGATGAGAAAAGAGAGCGCAGTGTCGGGGGATGAAGCGAGAAGAACGAGGAAAGGGGTTTGGGGAAGCGGTTGATGAGTGGATGGAGAGAACCGCGAAGAGGACGGGAGGGTTGGAGAGGTAGAACCGGGATCGGGGTTTTGGAGCAGGGGGGGTCACGTCCAAGAAGGGACTGCATCTTCCCTTTGTGGGAGTGCCGTAACGCTGGGTAGACACTTCCTTTCATCCGTAGCACGAGGCACGATGGGTCGCGCGGCGTTTTGCCGAGGGAACCGGTGACGGAGAAGAGGGAAAGAGTACCCGACCCGAGATGGAGGTGGAGGAAAACGTCGTTTGAAATTTTTACGTTGCGCCACGGTTATTCTCTCATGGATTCCCTTAGATGAGGTATAACGACGTCGGTTCGACGATTCTCGTCCGGCATTCTCTTTCCAGCGGGTTTTTTTTTCGGGGCCACTGCCAGGGCACTCCCTTAAGCTGCATTTTTAATCAATTACTTTGGGTGCGCTCGCTCGGAACGTCCTGGGTGAGTTCACTTTGTCCCGTTTATCTACGGGATACTACTGCAACACGTTTCACGCGTGGGCTTTTCATTGTTGCGTTTCCGACGTATCGAATTTGTTTTGCTCTTGAGGGTAATCGAGCCACGACGATTCATTTTTTGACGATTATGTCGAGCAACAATGGGCATATATTTTTTATTAACATCATTACCGATGAAGACTCAATCTACGATTAAAACATTTAAATATTGTACAGTCTAAATTTATTGGACGCTCGTTTGAATTTTCCTATTGATATTCGATACAATCAGGACCTTCTGGATAAACCAAAACATATCAATACCGATGAAACTGTCTATTTAATTCATCGGCATTAACATTCCCCAACCGGTAGCAATCATCGCCAAGTTGAAAGCAGATTCACTTCGCTTGGCGACCGCGAAATTCGATGACGTTTCCATTCATCGATTAAACACAATCGTTCGCTTTGTATCTTCATTTACGCGGCCAATATTGTTACACTTTCCATGAAATTATATTAGGATAACATTGTCGATAAAAGGGGAGGTGGGAGGTGATCAACGAGAAGCCTGCAACAGGATTAGAAACTTTATTAACCGTGCGCGTGGCTCGTCATTCGAAAGCCATAGTCGTAAACACGTATCAACCGGTTAACAAAGCAACGAAGTTCAACAAAGCAAACGCATTAACGTTATGCCACTCATAAATGTGAAATGAACGCTTTCAATATCCAGCTCCCGGGGTGAGTGTCGAGGGGGTGGCTCGCAGAGCGCGAGACAAGGACCGGCATATTTATTGGTGTCGAAGCCACCCTTTCCTCCCTTCTGACGTTTACTTTCTAGATTCCCAATTCCTTCCTTTATCGTCGTTATCTATTTACTGTTTTCTATTTACTCTGGAAGCCTTAAAAATCTTCGACAATTAAAGAATTTCAGATACGCACTCGCATCATCATTTCCAAGGAACATTTATTACAGGATGGCTTAAATTAGTTCTCGCAGAGAACCACGTTATTAACCGAAGAGCTTGTTTTCCGTTCCATACCTCATCACCAGGGCTCGTATTCTTTCTCACAGTGTCTCCATACACCTTCCCGCCACCACGGTTCCCTCTATTACGCATTTCCGGCTCGTTGGACCGGAAACGCTAAGATAAGGCGAGCCTACGGTGCTCTCACCCTACGTGAAGCAGAAGAAGACAAGGTTAGACTGGGTGTGTCTTATCCAGAAAATATTATGGGCACGTGGCCGGCATCGATCTTACGTGTAATGGGTCGGCGAAACGTGTCCGATCGAATTCCTTTTTCGCGGCTCGAAGGACCTCGATGTTCGACCAGGAATCGGTGGCTCCGTCGACGGACAATAGCCACGACCTTGGAAGTGGCCGTGCGAAGGTGGACTTGCGGATTTCCATAATCTTTCGCTTCGTATAAATTAACTTGGAAGCGTTCACACTTGTCGGATTACTCGGCTGAGCTGGATTATACGGATCGGACAATTCAATTAACTCTAACGGCCGCGCTCGGAGCGAGGGGAGGGAATAATTTTGGTACGGTAAAAAATTTGGAGGAACGTTGGCGGTGGGTAGATTTTCTACGCATTCGTGTCGACGAACGATGGTAGCTAGATCGTTATTTGTGTTTCTTTGTTAGGGAGTCGACGTTGAAATGTTTTTCATAAGTGATCGAAATAAATGTTTGGTCGTCGCGATAGTTTACTCGACTGTCTTAACCGATACCGATACTTCTACAGAATACATTTATCGCTAAAATAATGTACAGGAAGCGAACTGTGGATTATAACGTAAAACGTTTCGATATCGAGTTAAATAATTACATGGTATTTATATGAACTATGATATTGCTGTCATATGTCCTTACGTGGATTGCGATATTACTGGCTCCTATTATGCAAGAAATACTGGAAATAGGACGCGTGTATCATTACAGCACATATATCCCTGGCTCGATGCTAATTCTGGTATTACTTTCCAGGTTCGAGCAAGGTGAGAGGAAAGGTTGGGTAGTTTACGATGGGCAAGTCAATCGATATTCGCGAGATGATAAAACCGCGTTCTTTACCGCAGCTAAACGTTTCCATATTCATCACGTTTTTCAAATACTTTCCTACCCGTTATTGCACGATTTGAATACAGTTAATCGCGCCGTCTAGACTTCATAATCGGAGCATAATCGAAGCATCGATCCTCGTACCTATTACCCCGAATCAAAATTCAAATTACCTCAATACCTAATTCGATTCGTGTTACTATTATTTTATATCATCGACGACCGTATATGCTAATCAACGGATGAGAAAATAAGTGTTGGTCAGCAGTGGCCAGTTTATCCTGGCTATACACTTCGAGAGTCCATTTAGAGTAATCGCCTCGTACGTTAGGTCGAGAGGAGACCTTCGACCCACGACAATTAACCAGCATCCGTCGAACGATTCGAGACTCCTTTCAACGTTAGCAACTGTTTTTCATCGACGGTTCGAGCACCATCAAAGTCGCTGAAACGCCTGACGTGGCAGTCGCTTCGCGAATTTGCTGTGGCGTGAAGTACAGCAGGATATGCACCCTTCCATACTCCTCGCTTTCCAGCCCCCTTCTCCGTCTCTTTCCCTCTTTTCCGTCGTTGACGACTCCGGGAAAACGCCCGACATCCTCTTACGACTGCATCCGACTCTTTCCTGGCCCGCCTCGCTTCCACTGGTGCCCTCGCCCGCCGGGGTATGAATATCGTCAGCTCTTTTTCACCCTCGTCGAACATATTTCAACGACAGTAGGCATCGAGAGGCTCGACGGATGCTCTACCCCACGGTGCGATCCCCGAATGTGCCGCGGAATGCTCGATCGTTCATTCGCCTCAATTGGGATTTCGGCGCTTCCGCCGATGGAACGAGCTTCCTTAAGGACGCACGCCTCCACGAGGGGTGGAGCGACACAACACTTCAGAGAGCGTTGGGAAGCTTCAAAGGTGAAGCATATTGAAAAAGTGAGAGGCCTTTAGGTAAAGAGATGAATATCATTACCCGCGCCACGGTTCATCCGTATCTCATTTCGCGGCTCGCCGTGAAACGTCGCGGAGATCCCGCGACACTCGACTCGGTCAGCGATTGATCTTTCGTAATTAATTTCAAAATTATGTTTGTCAGGCGGTGGCGTCTCGACGAGCCTCCATTGTTGCCACAATTTGTAAATATACAATTTGTATATAAGAGACGAATAACTATCAGGTCTGATGAATTATCATATTCGTTTCTACAGAAATGGATGAAATATGCAATTTATTCCTCCACTGAAAAAAAGGGATTAAATCAATTGAAAAAACTTAAATCAATTTGAACCCTAACAGAGCGCTTAAACTCGTCAACTATCAATAATACCCCAGGAGTTATCAGCTTATTTTGAATCCCCGAGAACGATTTAGAAATAAACGTCTCAGCGGTCGGAGCCCTATTACGCGCGTTCCTCTTTTTACAAATTTCGATCACATTTTTCATTCGCCGGTTTACTAGCTCCTTAAGAAATCCCTTCGGTTCGACCCCCCCCGCAAGCTCGGCGCTTCTCCTTTTTTCATTCCGCTTTCCTGCGGAGCGGCGATGCCTTGTATCATTTCGAAGATTAATTCGCTAGAACGGCTGCTCCTTTCTCTCGCAGCAGCCGAGAAGCTGGAAGGTGGCGAGAACCTGCTGGAAAAGACGAGGCGGGAGAGACCTATTATCCGCCCTACTTCGTTACGTCCCTTTATTTTATTTCGCTTCGCGTCGACCCTTACGTATTCCCGGCCATTACCGCTTACGTCCCGACGGCTTCCGTCTCGGTAACCGTCGCTTTGCGGTTCCCGCCCATCTCAACGATGCGCCGTCCATACTGTAACCACCCTTGTTTTCCTGTCGTCGATACCACTTATCCCTTTTACGCCTATACGCTTCTTCTGTCTGCTACCGAGTGAACGGATTCTGATCTTGTTTTCCATCGAACCCGCATCAACCAACCCGCGTCTACCACTCGGAGATCTCTGCGTTGCTCGAATCAAATCGGTAAGGGGTGGATTTCATCGGTTGGACATTGTCGTCGATTTGCACTTGGTGCGCGCATTAAATTCTTTTCGAGGGATCGTCCTTTCGAGGCCTGGAAATTTCCAAATTTCTGAGGATTAGGCTCTATCCAGCGTATTACCGCTAGAGCGTACATGCTGCTGGACGTAGATATAGTTCTAGGCGATACCGATAACGCCCGCATTGTTGATATCGAGTCTCGCGGCTCTGGGTCATCGTTATCGCATTCTACCATCTGCAGATTGGCAATATCCACGCGCACGTGTCAAGGGGTCACCGCTATTTGCTCTCAGAAATGGAGGGTCGCGGGTAATCGTGTTTCATGACTCCCGGGTTGTTGTTAATTATCTTTGATAATTTAGGAATCGTTGTCATCGATTTCTGCTATTCAGGGATCGTTGTCAATTCTGTCGGCGTTAATATCAACTGGCAATACTTGAACGGTTGCTATCAACGTTCAGGGTTTCACGGTGATTGCTATCAAATGTGATACGATTTGAGGGATCGGTATAATCGTGGCAGGGGATTATCGAGGGGAGTTTACGCAAATCGAGTGTGGTTGTTCTAAGTACATAGGCAGAACTAGGATAATTATCTGTACCAGTTATCTTTAGAGTAGAGCATCTAATGTGCAATATATCGTATTAGAAAACCACATTGCCGTAAATGTGATATAGTTGGTTGAGATAAGAACGTCGTAAAATTATGTAAGCTATGTGGTCAGGAAGTATTATGTTTCGAAGCAATTACGATAAAGAGAAAATTGAGGAAGTTTTAGTTCAAAGAATTACGAAAGAGAGACTGAAAGAGCTAGTTTGAAAATTGATTGTTCTTCCAAGGGATGCGCGAATAATTGAGATTCTTTGCCATGTATTCCGTTCATCGCGGAACCGCCATGGTAAATTACGAAGTGGCAACCGGAGTTAGCTCAACGCAGCGAAATAATGTCATGTATGAAAAGCGCGTGTTTGATCCCGATCTGTGAATATTGCCATAATCACTCGAGGGAATGACGAGTCGGTAGTACCGAGTCCTGTACAAAGATGGTGCCACTTGCACGATGAACGCGCCTCATGGTATATATTTCCGCTCCCACTCGAACAATAGATCACTCTAGTCGCGCCGAGGCTAATATAAACGTCGTATAGGTATCTTTATGTAATGGAATAATAGAGTCACCTGTAACGTCCGTGTCATCTTCATTTTAAAATAACACGTGCCCACGATAATATATCGTATGGCGTACCATCGATCCTGGCATTTTCTTCGTCGTTATCTGCGCCGTTAAATATTTTATTATTGCACGTATCCTGTCGCCTGTCGAACATGAAACCCGATATACTATAGATGCAGGCGATTCGATATAAATTTCGTTTCTCATTTTCAGCGTCTATATTCTCTCTTTCTTTATAAAATGTTCTTCGGGGTTGTTTATACTAAAACGATTTACAATTTTTACATCACGTGGATCTCTTTTCTTCCGAGATTCAGACTATTCTTTTTAGGGGACCTGGAAAGTGACAGCCCAAATAATAGATGACTCGTTAAGACCACAACCGGAGTTATCGGTTTTTCTTTCTAATTATACGTCGCGCGTCACAAGAGTTTGTCATACGTCGAATTTGTCGCACGACCTACTGCGCGACCGCGAAGTGTCGTGTTTCCCTAAACGACCTCGACGTGAAAAAGTCGTTTCGGTTCTGGTACTTTTTTCGTGGCTCCTTAATGGATTCTCGCACGTGGTCGAATCACCAATGGGCCGATGACAGTGATGGACACTCGGCGCCCTCTGATTAATGATATTCTGTCCTGGCTGCGGACGATGTCTGCCGTTGTCACGGTACTGCCTCTGCCGAAACTGGTATTATCGATGACTTCAACCCTTCCTAGAAGCCCAAGGATGTCGTTAGGTCGGCCCCGAGCACCAGATTCGAGAATGCCTTCCTTTAAGGGATAGACGCCATTAGCTGTACGAGGTGGTGTTCTTTAAAGTCCTCTCGAGGGTTGCGCGAATAATAGATTGCCTCGCTTCACTGATTTCCATCGTTTACTTAAAGCCCAACTTAGTCAATATTTGGGGTAGCTCTTCTCACACAATTGAATACCATTCGCGTATTATCGTCGCAATGTAACGATCTCTGCGTTGGAAGCTGAAGATTTAACAGGAATTTGTATACATTGTTTCAAGTGCTGCAGTTACATTCTATTTTTGTAGTATTAAGTTCTTATTTTTAGAAGGGTTCTTTCAACCTGAAGCCCGAGTTAAAATTATGTCCTACGAATTTGAAGTCGTCGGAATAAAATCTTCTATAACGCGCTACAAGTTCCTCTTTGAAATTAGCAATGTTCGCTATAACAATGTCGCGTTTTCTCCCACCTCTATCCCATTGCCCGGATAAATCGACCTTCCTTAACGCAACGTAGCTCAGTATTCTAAGCGACGGGGCCTCGCTTTATTTCTCAGCACTCTAACCAAAGCATTCATCACCCTCCCGGAGCCAGTGTCACTGTCGCGGATATCCTTTACCACAGGCACACAGGGTAATCACGTCGATTACCATTCTGGATGCGGCTCCATCCAACGCGATAACAGCTTCTAATCTACTTTTCACGCTTTTGTCTCAGCTGGAAACGCCTTTCTGCGGCGAGTAATGGGATTAGCCGGTCCCAGAGACGGGTCCGCGACGCGTGAAGACGCTTGAGACTCGGATAGATGGATATGCCCTTAATGACAGGACTAATTGATACGCTCCCCCACACCCTCCCACGCCTCCTGAAAACGTAGGTCGCAAAGTCAAACGCGCTTAGCCGGCGATCTTGAACATCCCTTTGATCCGTGGTCTCTCGAGAACGGGGTTCAAACCATCCGGTGTCGGTCGACCGATAATGCGATGGAGAAACCGCGGTGTCTCCTGGAAGCTTTCCATCTGAGACGCTGAGACGCGTGTCCTTTGCGTTTGCAACGACAACCCTTTCACCCTACCCTCCCAGTTACTTTGGCGAACGAGTCGGCCCGGTTCCGTTCAAGCTCGTCGTAGTTCGCTGAAAAGTTTTCGTCCTAAGTCAGCGCGGCGACTGACGCGCGTAAGAAATCAATGACTTCGTTGCCACCAACGCGGCGGGGCCCCGGCGCGAGATTACCTTCCCACGACGACAGCTTTGAATTTTAAACGCGGCAATTTGGCGTCGAAGGGACCGAGGAAGCGAAAAGTCGATCTTTTCTTGCGTGGAATGATGTTTGGGTGGAAATTGTGGATTTTGAGCGGTAGGTAGGTTTGGTAAGGTGAGTCACACCCGGGAGGTATAAATAAAACACCAGTTGAAAAGCAAATCGTGTCGTTTTACACTTTCAAATAAAAGAATCATGAGGTATAATGACGTCAAAATTTTGTTTTCACTTTTTAAACGACTTATACTTTTTCTTTTTTTTTTTTACTAGAACGTATCCTCGATATTCGAAATCTATCGCGATACCTACACTAAACACGGGAGGCGGATCCCGGCAGTAGAAAAGTCTAATAACGACCGGGAGAGGTAATTACGCGAATGCAATTTCACGAGAACGTCATTCGTCACGGCGTTCGAGCACGTTGAATCGTGAAATTTCACAACTGATTTTTCCGGGGGCTGACATTTCGTGTAATTACTCCGTCGATAATAATTACTCCGAAACACACAGCTCCCCCCTCGACGAGATGGAACGTTGATCTCTGACTTTAACTCCTTGGCCTCTCGTTCCAACTCCACCTACAATTCTTCGGTCGGTGCGCTATCACCCTTTCCGATGGTGGCCCTCTTTCATCCCCCGTTGGCATCGACGCGATCCGCATTCCCTGGTACGTCGTTCAAACACCTGCCACTGTTTGCTTAGGACGGGCGCTAATTGACTGGTTTCAACTTATTAGTGTGTCTGGAGCGCATTTTAAAACTGGATTAACCGGACGCGAGCCCGCTGGCCCTTGCCCTGTCGCTATCGATTCTCTTCTCGTAATTTCATCGTCAAATTTATCTTCGTCTACGTGGCGCACGGGCCTGTAGGAGACCGAAGGTGATGAGGGTACTAATAGAAACTATCCCGAGTTTGAATACGAGATTTACCGAATCGGCTATTCAAATTCGGGAAACTGCCGCACACCGAGACGGAGCACCCGGATTCGCGTAATCCCTTGTACCTGATTCCACAGATCTCACGGATAAGGGAATTGAACGGGAATACTTTCGGATTGCTCGTCCGGTGATACGTGTTTACATGTGTAAATGAGATTTCGAAGTTTCATTTTCTATAAGATTCTTTGGTGCTGTTAAACATTGAAACGTGTTTCGATACACTGGAAGTGTTTCAAAGAAATTTTAAAGAAAGTCGAAAATTATACTATTCGTGTTGCTTTACAAAAGTCACCCTCCTTGGTTCAATGAGATACATAACGTAGAGCAGTCGAGCATTTAAACTAATTTACATTCTATTTACACGTTCGATCATATTTTCTGTAAACAAATTCGAAATCTCTTGTATATGAAATATTTATTTTTTAATTGACGACGATTCATTCTTCGTGGTTTTCTAATCCAGTATTTCGTAATTTCAGCACCTGAAATTTTCCAATTTTTTCGACATACATTTGTCGCATACATGCCCATGGTTTTTGAACGTTGACGCTGCTGGTCGTAATTACCGTTATATTTTGCATAAGGTTGACGCGTGTCAGCCGTACAGAGAACCTCGAAACGTGTCGAGAGGGAACGGAATTGTAAACGGAAGTCGTTAGCGACGACGACTTGTATCTTGATTCTCCTCTCGAATCATTGTTTCCACGTGAAAGTGTGTTAATCCTAAGACGTAACTGCTTTATATTTAATTCTGACAGAGCTGGCGTTGAGGTCTTTTAAAACACGAGATCATGGTGACTGATTTCACTTCATTTTGAAGAAATAATTACTGTGTACAGTACTGCGTACATTATTTTATTGTTCGATTTACGCGACAGCGACAGAGCGTAAATAAATCAGGTCAAGTTGAGAAATCTAGCAGAATGTGAAAATAATTATAAAAACATTACTTTTCGCATACAGAGTGTGACGCATAAAATATTCATGCGTGTTTCTTTATTCATTGACTCTTCCATCGCGTATGCTTTCTAAAAATGCAAATGTAAAACAATTGTATTATAAACTGAGACATAAATTGTATAGCTCGCATAGGTGGCGAAATAAGTACATTCGTTGAGATGTTTCTAAACATGACCTCAAATAAAACCTCAAAGAATAGAATAGGATTTTTACCAATTGTAGGTATAAATTATTACAAGTTCTTTTTTGTCACTCGTGAATTAGAAAATCTTTGGAACGTAAACCGATGACGATAATGGCATGTCGAAAGAAGTGTCATACGAGGAAAGTAAATTACTGGGAGCCGAGTAACATGCAATATCTCTAATTGTACGTTTCAGCAACGTATCCCGTGGTGTTGTGCAATAGTATTAGTCATTACCGGACTGCGACTTTTATGCGTTTTATGGCCTATGCGAATACGAGAACCATATGCTAAACGTATGCAGAACGTATGCACATATGCAAAATGAAATATCCTATATGCGTTTTGCACATTTCAAATTGATAACTGATAATGATAACTGTTTGCCCTACTCTAACAACGACGGACGCATTTCCGATAAAAAAGATTCCGCGTATCTATCGTCGGACGATTAAGAATCGATAACTCAAAAAATAAATCCCAAATAATTAATAATTTCGAGCATTACCCTTCGTTTAGTATTTCGACGTTCAGAAAGGGGGAGAGAATGGACATCGAACGGGGAAGAATTCCCCGGTCGCGAAAAGAGAAAATTCGTAAAAATGTCGAACGCCCATTGTGTAATAGGAATGCTCGAGAGAAGAGTAGCCCGTTTCGTTATCAAAATTTCGTTGAACAGCATGTGACATTGGTTTCCATATTAATACCAACGGCTCGAGGCCCGAGGGATAGTAAAGCACACACATGGCGCTCGCCGGCTCTCCCAGTCGTCGCACGAGGGCTTTTATTTGGTGCGAAATGCCGCGAGGCAGGCAGTTTGTGCGTACATAGAGGGCGTACATGAATGAAACCTCTCAATCAGACGTCGAATCGGAACGCGAGCGTCGCGCGTACGAAATTCATCGATGAACTCAATTAACTAATTGTTCCCCCTTGTAGCTTCATCGTCGTTCGCTCTGGTCCGTCGCGTCGTCTTCCTCCTCCTGCGCGTCGGTTCTTCGCCGAAGCGAGAAAAGCTCGCAACGAGGAGGGTTCGTTATACAATATTTTCAGCTTTGACTCGACGCGTCGGCCACGCTCTGTCTGGTTTCAGACGGATCCTCGAAACGATCCACCCGACCGATCGCGTTTATTGGTCACTGGATTTGCGTATCGATAGCTATTGTATCGAGGCACCTCAACGTCAGCTGTTACGAAAATTACAGCTAGCTGGAGGAAACCGGATAACGGGCATTGAGCCTCGCGCTCGGACGTTGAAACGATGCGGTTTCGAGATGTTTAGACGGTACGCGGTGGATAAAACGGGATGGAAGTGTGTATGAGGAGTGGTACTTGATTTATTTGTTCTTTGTTTACCGATGCGAATGTCGCGTGGTGGGTAGGAATGAGAAGAGATGGCTGAATGGCTTTGTATCATGTGTAGTATAGAATTCTACGGCATCGCGAAGGAGATTATTCCGTTACTGGTCTGACTTCGCTTTTTATATCAGGGCGTAGAGTTGCGTCGACTTATTGGTCATTTAGTTTTATTTTGAGTAGGACTAGGATAGATTATGTAGTAGCGTCCTTGAGGAATTGGAGTGTGTTCCTTACGAGATCCTTGGATATAAATATTAGATTTCATCTCGTATCTTCGTCTATGCTCGAGATTCTTGCATTCATGTAAAATGCGGTCCTGCTATTCAAAGTAATATGTGAAACATGTTATAATATAATACAAACTAAAGGAATAACTTTAGTAAAAGTGTATATCGATTTAATTTTTACCTAATCTTCAGATATCGATGTCTCTCCTATCGAAACCAGGAAAGAAACTCGCTCTCCCATTTCAAGAACGATAATGCGCTTCTTCTACATTTAGAAACCTATCAGAGTGGAACTTGCACAATTCTCATCGTTCTAGCTTCCTTCACTGGGCGCCGTAAAAGTTTTCCCTTCCGAAGGAAACTCGATAAATCACGGTTGTAGGTATCGCGTCAGACAACGATAGAATTTAATTTCCCAACGATGCCTCGCCGGACGGGTGTCTTGAACAATCGTACCGTTATAAACGTCCACCCGTTAGACTTCCTTTTGTTTACTGGCTTCTACCGTCTGGTGATACGAGATCAACTTTCGCTAATCCTGTATCATGTTTATTTTCACCTCGTCGAGGATGTACAGGTGGAAAATCTGCGTGACTAGGATTAACTAGCAACTAGCCTAGGATCAAAGCAAAACTTGTGGTTTGTACGATAAATGAAATTGGGCCAAAACGTTAAAGGATATATATTTAGTTGAAGTGAATGCATATACTACACAGTGTACTTGAACGATAGTCAAGGAAATGGAGATTCTGACCTAGCGGTGAAACCTCGATTCATTGGTGTTGCTTATTGCAGCTTTGTTATAGCTTAGTATCCTCACTGTTCGATAAACCTACTTGTACACAGAAGATTATTGCAATTTATAGAGTTACTCTCCTTTCCACATCTTTTACGGTGTACCACTGCCTAGCTCACCTACTCGGTCACCCGCACGATGGAGGACGCGTTTCGCACGTGTTCACGCAGTATTCGTGTCCCTCTCGAATTATGCAGATTCACTGCAGCCATCGGTTGCGCGATCCGTTGCTGGCCAGACCAAAGGGTAAACTAATGACGATAGCCTCGCCACTGGTCTGGCTCGAAGCGTCCAGCTACGTGCCACTGCAAGGCTGCTTCAGGGGCCGACTAAAATCCCCGAATAGTGATTGGCAGGTCCCCGACGGTCCTCTGGGTCTGTCATCAGAACTGTGCGAGCGTGACTGCGACAGACTCGGACCAGGGGAATCATTTCTTACCTTCCATGAATGCCGATTTGATTCGATTCAAACGGTTGGCTCCTACGCCAACCATTTTCCATCGCAATTGATTACTTCTATTCAGGGGAGACACGATGGAGACGGTGAACTCTTTTCCAACGGCGGCGGTTGATCATCGACTTTCCCGCGTTAACTTTGACAAAATTTTTGGGACGATTTAATTCGATCCGATTGCCCCTCATCGGTATCGCAACGAAGCTTATCGAAAAATTCATTTTATATTTAGCGATTTAGTTTCCATCTTTAGTTTATAAATGAAATTTGAAATCCAGTGCCACTTGTGAGCTAAAGTAGCCATATTCAAAAACAAAAGAGCACCTAATCCAGCCTTTATAGTTAAGAAGATATATTTTTTGCGTGGCAACAGTACCACACTTTCTTTAAAAGATCGAGTGCATCGCACTATCGTTAAACAGTACAGTGTATTGGCATTCGTCACCGTAACTACTGTTTCTTGGTAATATACCGAAGAAAGCTTTCTGATGAACTTCGATACAGCGAGTGGAGGTCTACGAAGTAACTTTGTTGTCGTATAGCTCGTCGCATGAAGTTTGAATAGAACTTCTTGCGTATTTTATGGCTGAAACCGAGAAGACTGTTGCTCTATTTCATACGGTTTCGAGTGATGCGATTTCGTACAACGTGTAACGCTACTTGAAAGTGTTTTAAGTGACGTCCACAGAACAAGTCTGCAGCAATGCAGTAAATGAATATATGGTACGGCCTGCATCAATATTAATAATTAAATTGAATTTGAAGTAATGGAACAAAAGAAGCGAAGAATACTTGGCTTTCGATCTTCGGTTAATTAGCGACGCGACATGTGTGCGTGCGAAGCGTATAAATTTCCAACTCGATGGTTGATAATCAGTTCCTCGAACGAAATGTATATCATTGCTAATTTCGGAATTTGTAAGACAGCGCGTTACGTCTGTTTCTGTTACACAGAAACAAAAGTTACAATAACGAGGATTACAATAACTATGAACGTATGCAGGCGCCTTGAAAGGTCGTGGGATCTTGCACTACCATTGGCGAGGGCATAAACACGGATAGCACTTCGAGGTGGTCTAACGCCAATGACGATTTGCTTTCGCATAAATGGCACATCGTGTTTCGACTAGGTGTGACCTTTGATTATTTTACACGATTCTAAACTATTACGAAACACCTAAATTTTTAAAAATTTTCAAACAATCACTTTAGCGAGAATTCCCAATGCAATAATGTGGTGAGCATAAAGTGTCCCCTTTTCCCTTGGTATTATCAAAGTTAAATAATGTTAATAGAATTCCTCTCGCCACCCTTCTCCCCAATATACGTTAGTTTTAACCTACTGTAACATTCATCAGCCTTTTACATACATTTACATGTATCTAAGATAGATTTCGTACGTTTAAAATGTGCACTTCAGTATAACTTCGCAGAGGTTTCGGACAAAGTACGGTCGTCTATTCAATTTTTGGCTTTCTTTCTTGCTTGAGTGGATTTTGGCGAGGCACTTTTAATATTAAACCACTACGCCAGAAACACAGAATGTGGGTCACAATGAGTTAACTTCGCAGTGGCTGCTTTTCTCGTAGCCCATGCTTCAAGGAATTTAATTTTTTTTCCTACGCCGCCACTCAAAAGTTTGGAGCATCGATTTTTAAAACAAACCAGATTTACTGAAAACCTCACCCTTAATTAATTGGGTTAAAATATGTATTTTACGTACATACGTGCACGTGAAAGCTTTGTTTTGACGTAAACGAAAGAGTGCTCCAAAGTTTTGAATAGGAGTGTACGTAATATCTCAATTCTCAGCAAATTGTATCGGTGGACGCAACGTATCGTCTGTCCTTTTAAATTCAATCGAGCCGTTAATCTATCCAATGCCATACACGGCATAAATCAATGGACACGAAGTAGCAAAAGAACGAGGAACTAAAGTCTGACATGAGACTATTCAGGCTTTTCGAGCAATTGCAGTGAACTGCACCGCGAGAATGCGATAACCGAACAGCAACGAACCTCACGCGATATCCCCATGACGGGGGCAAACAATTCCACATCTCAACGTCTCAATTACTTCAAAACAAAACACCCGGCAGACTCCATTCGATCCTTTGCAAAAGACATTTTGGACCGCCGACGTTAGCCAACATTGGCTTGGAGACGAGGCAGATCAAATTTCGTACGCCTCCCTCTTACAATGTCACGATTCGGTCCTCGGTCAGTGACACTTCAACAAAACCTACCCTAACGCCTCCAGCCCTCAGGGGTTGTAGCTAGGTTCAATTCTAGCTACAGTACGGGCTTAGCGATCCCGAGGTACCCGAGCTAGAGGAGGGCTAAGTGAGCCTCGACAGACTACTAGGATCCCTGATGAGAGAATGATCAAAGAGAGGTATCTAAGCAAATACATAGTAATGGAAAGCGAGAATGAAATGAACGCAAAGAACAAAGAAATGCAAGACTGGTACCATAGGTGTTATAGTCAAGTTACACGACTTTGCGCCCTTGTATATAAATCTCCTTCGTTCTTAACGCTCTTGGAACCCCGTCACTGAAAAAATCTAGTAATCAGCGAAGAGGCGAAGTATTTAGCTAGGAACGACCATCGTGGAAACGCGAGTCTGGCGTCTGCGGAAATCGCTGACGGTGGTATCGGGAAAACTCGACCGGCAGCCGTTTCCACGTTATTGGCACGCTCGTGTTCGGTCCGCGCGCTCACACGCTTCGCTCTTCACCGGTGGCACTCGCTCGGGAGTCGCGCTGGCTCGGTCCATCGTGAAGAGGTTCTCGCGCCAGAAGGAGCCAAGTAAGTCGGGCAAGTAGTGTAGGCGAGCGGGTGGTCGGACTTTTTCGAGGCGAGAAGCGAGCGAAAAGCATGCGAGTACGCGAACAGGCGAGCAGGCGGCGGTCGGAGGCGGGTACGCGGTCGCGATCTTCCCCTCCCCTCTTTGGTTGGCCCGGCGGGCAGGGACGGCGCAAGCGCGAGTCTGTCCCCCACCTCCGACCGAGAGATACGGCGCGAGACGTGCCGCGCGGGAGGAAGAGAGACAGTTATCGCGGCAGAGAAAGCGAGAGACGAGCGCGAGTACTCCGAAGCGAGAGAGAAAGAGTGAAATCGCCCCCGCCGCCGCCGCCGCCGACACGGCCACCGCCACCGCCGCCACTGCCACCGCCGCCGCCGCCGCCGCCGCTCTGCCCCACCGTTTAGTCCTCCCCTCTACCCCGCGGCACCCCTTCCCCCGCCCCGCGCCCCGAGAGCGCAGTGTCGCGTCGAACCTCTCGCAGAGCGCGTCGCACGTCCGAGTACCGGCCGCCGCCCGTCATCAGTAGTCGCCGTACCGCGCAGCCACGTAACTCTCATCTTCTCCTTAGTTTTTAGTAGTCAGTAGTAGGGGAGAGTGTGAGGAGAGAGTGAAAGAGAGGGAGCGAAAGTGACAGAAGAAAATATTCCGAAAGAGTTTGCGAGAAATAACAAGAATCAGCAGCCGACAGCGTGAAAACAAAAAAAAACCACAAGGGAGGAAAACGAGAGGTCGACAGCACGTTTGTTCGTCACGGTAATCTCCGTGTCTCCTCGTCGTCGTCATCGTCATCCACGTTCTCGATCGTCGGTTGTCGTTATCCCCGGTGTTGGTCGTCGTGAACCGGCTCGACGCGACATCAGCGCGAAATACGCGAAAAAAAGAAAAAGTCCGTTTCAGCGTTAAAGTGCGAGCGTGAAAACGAGCGTACAAGTGCGTTTCGTGCACACACACACACACACACATACACACACACAGACACGTATACAAACATTCACATACACGTACGCATACACACACAGACACGTATACAAACACCGTCCTATCGTCGATAATCGTGCTCAAGCTCGGCGTGTGTCGCGCTGACAACCCAGTGAACGCGCACCCTCCGACAGAGAACATCGAGTACCCCGAGGGAGCAACGGTTGACAGGTGAAAAGACGAGGGGAGACGAGCCCACCAGCGAGCAGCGACAACGAAGACGGCCAGCTTAGAACGGAGCCGCGTGCAAACGTAGAGGCTCCGAAAGGATCAGCGTCGAGGAAGAAGTCGGGTGGTAGAAGTCACGTGAAAGCGCGTGCCGTGTGACATCAGGCGAGACACGCGAGAGTTCGCCCGGTTCCAGGACCAAACCGGTGCCCGGTATCGTTTCCGCGCTATCAAACGCGGAAAGGGCGTCGAATTCTCGAAAAGCGGCTATCGGCGAGCGATCGGCTGCCGTTGCCACACGGTACCTAGTGTTACCGTTGCCACTGCAACCGCGGGACACGCGACCAGCGTTGCGACAACAACAACGAGCCGTGCGCCGCGCGCCGCTATGGAGCCACAGAATCAGGAAATCGTAGCGAGCGGCTCCCCAGCCGAGGTGCCGAACGATCCAGGGTACGAGAAACCAGGATTATATCCTCATCCCTCCGATAACACAGTACCGTCACACTGCGACCACACCACCGCCAACAACCGTCATCGACCGTGCGTGCAAAACCGGAGCGAGATGCATACGAAACGACGAGAGAAACGGTTTCAAGTGTGTTGACGCTCGGCGCCTAATACGACATAAAGGGGTCGAAGCGATCGTGTCGTGGTCCCCGTAACCTTGTGCTTTCTGTTGCCCTGCTCCGTTTCCGAGTGTCTGTTATGTTGTTGCTTCTTATACGTTACCGATAATCATCGTTCGCCGGTTGACGTGGATGCGTTGACCTCCGCGGTGTTTGGCGGCAAACGCTCGAGAGAGAAAGAGAGAGAGAGAGAGAGAGAGATAGAGAAAGAGCGCACGCCCGCGCCGGCGTCTCATCGTTATTGCCGCTCGTAAATCGTTCTCCTGACGGAATGCATAGTGTTTATGTTTGCCGGGCGCGTGAATATGCGTGCCACGGTGCACTCCACGAACCGGTGGCGCCTTCTTTCAGCGCGTTCGGCACCCCCTCGGACCCGATGAAACGAAAGGAGGGAGACGAAGGGGGATCGTTAGATGAATGAGAAGGTGGAGCAGGGGCCACGGGGGAAAAAGGAGGAATCCCCTCTTGTCGCGCAGGAGGGAAAGGAGAAATGACTTAACACCTTTGAATTTGCCGCCAAGGAGCGCGGATTCGCTCCTTTGAATCTCGATAACGAGTGGAGGGGGGAGCCGAAGGATGTACGCGTACTCGCGAGGGTCAGAGTTTTTTCGAAAGGGCGGATGACTTTGTGTCGCGTGGCGGGTGAAGTTTCTTTCACCTATCCACGTGACTCGCGGTATGAAAACGAGGGGAAATCCCCTCGTCTGGCAACCAAACTTCGTTTTCTAAAGATGCCTCTCTTATTAAAAATCCCGCGTAACGGGGACGGTTTCAAGGGGTGGAGAGATATTTAGGGAGTTCGAGGGTGTCTGTTGACAGATTCGTAAGTTTTCACCTGGACTGTACTCGTTCGTATACTCAACCTAGAGGATCAGCTTTTAGAACGTTGGTTTACCCTTTGCCCTGCCGTTTACCTCGAGACCATGTGCACTACGCATGTGCCATTACGTTCGCTATTATTTCGCATCTACAATTTCAAAATACGATATAGTCGGTAGTATACGTCCAACCCTAAAGTTCATAAATGGCGCCAAGTGTAAAATTTCTGTATGCCTTGTGTTTGTCTTCGCAATATAAAACGAATTGCGCATTGTAGCGTTGAAGCAATCGGTAGCTGACGCGTCGATGCTCCGAATCCTATCGAGTTAGCCTAGTCCTACCGCGACGATCTGAAGTTGAACTTTTCCCTTCTCTAGAGATTCTTCCAACGTGCCGCGTGTTTAGGATTTCCGCAGAAAGTTGGAACGTTATTTTCCGTGGATCGATCTCTGACGACATATGGTCAACGGTTCGTCTTATTAACTCTTCTGAACCTATCAACAGGGTATAGCGCGGTAGCCTACTCCAGTTCTTCGTATCACGAAGACCTAAAGAGAGGAGAGGCGGCGAGGGGTTCGGCGGGAGGACAGAGAAGGAGGAATGCGTGGGCGAGGGGAATAGGTTATATCGCGCCGCGGAAAATCGATGTTCAAATGCGCCACCACGTGATTACGTCCACAACGCGAGAGAGCGTTATCTTCGTGGATATAGCGTTCGATCGTGATAATCTATGCTTGCCTGGTAATGTCCGCGTGTTGCTCGCGCGCATATAGTCGATGTTTAAAATGCAACAAAAATTGGCTGCCCTTCCCCCAAACCCAGGGAAAATGTCTTTACGCCTTCCCTCGATCATAAACTAGATTAATAGGCTGGCTTAAGTAGAACAATTACTAGATAGGGTATCTCTTATCTGTAGAACGAGGCGGTAGAACGCGTTCTACCATGCGGGTTAAAGCCCCGATTACAGGTCCTAATTTACGCGCTCATTGACGAACCTGATGCGTTGTTAGTAGTTCTTTATTCGTAGGCGACGTTCCGAAGGAGTCATGGGGATAGAGTCTGTGCGTTTGATGATAATTAGGATAGTTGGTATTAAAGGATTTAAGAAGGAAGGTGATCAGGGTAATTTGTTGAGATTGTAATGGTTTGCGACATCATAGCAACAAATCACAGTTTCAGACACGTGGTTGTGCGACCTACTTCGGAGATTTACGGTCCTGATACAGAAATCATAGAAACATTTTTTTTCAATTTATTTCATCGATTACTATTACGTACCTCAATTCGAGTCCTAGATGTGATATTTAAGTAAATCTTCAAAGAGTCCCCACCACGTCGTCTAACCTACCCCATTCGATAGAAACCTGAAAACAAATGGTCTTCGTTCGGATTGAAATTATCGACCCCTTCGCGCTCATTGTCTTTCGCTCGACCAAGCTTCCTCGTTTGGGAATGCAGAAGGAAATATTAATCCCGTCCTGCGCCCTTAAACAACGCGAGCTTCGTCAAACCCATGCAAACGCGTCCCCATCCAAAATGTAGACGCGTCCCACTCCCCGTGAAAATGAAGTCGGTGTACAAAAGCTTTTACGATACCGACGACGATGGCACTTCTCGTAAACTGGTTAATAAGTACGATCGGGCACGGCAAAACGACGAAGAGCGAACACCGTAAATCCTGGCTTGATTCACGCCACGGGCAAGAGGGGGTGACATTTTATTCCTCGGAGAGTTTGATTAAACCCCTGGAAACGAAAGCACCGGGCGCAAACGCATCGATAACAATCTCACTGTCCAGTTTCTACTGATTCTCGAACGGTTTCTCGTCATCTTGAATCACGACCATGCAGATTCTTTTTAAACAAAGAAGGCACCCTGGTTCGCAGGAGGGATATCACGTGTTTGTTGTGTTTCGCGCGTGTTATGGTTTGGTTTCATTTTTCCGAGTATCGCGTCGCGTGTTTACCGGTTCTCGCGGAAATGGAGAAAATAAAAGATCCAAGAAAATGAATCCGGGAGTTGTTCAGTTGTTGGTTGATGTGTGGTGACACCTGCTGTCAGCAAACGGAAACTGCGCAGGGGGTCACGATACCGGAAGTTACCCTCTGCCGGCAGTCACCCCTTCCTACGTCATCTTCCGCCACCGACGCGAGCTGACGCCGATGCTGACGGATTCATCTTTCTTGTTCTAGGAAAATGTTCATCGGCGGTCTATCTTGGCAGACCAGTCCAGGTATGTAGCCGAGTTTTGGTATGTTTGATCGAAATGTGACACCTCTCGAGGGTGGATTAAGACTTTTGCTATCGCTTGACGAGTGCTCGTTGATGGAGCGGTTAGATTTCAATTTCTTTTAAGTTAATTTACGGTATTCGAGTGATAACACGTGTTTGTTAAATTTGAAAGAACGTTGGAACTATTTCCGTGTTATTAAAAAACAAAATCCAAAGGCTTCTTTTGCTTCCTGCATCAATATAACAAAGTAAAGTCGCCATACGAGAAAATACAAGTATCGCAACTAGAATTGCGTCGTCAAATGATCGTGTTCGATCGACGTAAAAATTACAAAGGAGTCGCGGTCGCTCCGAAAACGATGATAAAGTATTTAGAGGGGGGAGGGTGGGATGGAGAGCACCGCGTTCCCTTTCGTGAGAAAAGGAATCGCCGTGCGATAAAAAAGAATGGCGAGCGGCCGATGTGGTAGCGATGAGGAGGTGCAAATTCGAGGCGTTCCTTTCGCCCAGGCCTGTTCGCGTGTTCGAGCGTTCGAGTTAACAGTCCTTTTATCTTCGTTAAGAGACTCGTGTCGGGCGTTGGGAAAAAGGAAAAAGTAAAAGAAACGACGAGAGGCTGGAACGCGGAACGATAATCGCTCGGCGGCCAAATGGCCGCGAGACGTCACGCGCGTCTTTTCAGCGGCGACGGTGGAGGCGTCGGTGGAAAAAATGGGCCCGCATACAAAGCTCGCGAGCATGGACCGCGATAAGATTAACGGGGGTAATCGATAGGCTCCTGTGCCGCGATTTCGAGAAAAACGCGAACAACGCTCGCGTGCTAACGGTTCGATCGTTCGTCATCCGTCGCTCGGAAAAATCGCGCTCGACCGCGTTTCGTCGCCAGATAAAAAAAGAGAGCGGCGATTTCGCGTCTACCATGGAGGAAGCTGATCGTGGTGCTGTAAAAAATGAAGCAGCTGTCGATGAATGGAGACGAGAGGACTGTTTTAGAGCGGACATAGTCGTTGAGAAAATATTTAAGAGAGTCGAGAGCAGGACTTGTTTTGTAACAGATTAGACATTTTTCGACAAACGATAATATTAGAATGGATTGCGAGGGATGTCTAGTTATAATAAATGTATCTGTCTTTAGGATTAAAGCATTTGACTATTTACGTAAATAAAAGAGGCGTCCATTTGAGAGTTTGATATTGCAAAGGGAAGAGAATATCGTAACACAATAGTGTCACAGCTGCGTAGGACAACGAGGGTAGAAACTTGGAGCTTCCATGGCCCAAGGGTACATAGATGTAACTACAATTCTACGATTCAATAGAATTACCAATGAAATTATTCAGCGATCGCGTGGAAATGATTTCTGCCTATGGTTGGGCAAACATCGTGACGTAATTAACGATACAACGTTGTGCCGATCCGCGCGTTTTCCAGTCAGTTCCAATTAAGGAGCTTCGCTGTTGAATTATTCAATTGCACGAAAAAATAGTCCGAGCTTCTGAAGCCCGGGATTCGGGAGACAGAAGAACCCGTGTTGAATTATGGGATATTTACTTAACCTTTCAAACGCAGCCGAAAGAAGTCTCGTGTTTCTTCGTTCATTTTATTTTGAAATCTTTCAGTCACGCGACGGCTCGCTGGGCGGAGGTGCGAACAGTTTTCACATTGGTATTAACAGTGAAACGGATTAATCTTCAGAAGAGCTACAATTTCTAAAGCTACAGTTTCTCGATAGTTTACAATTTAAATTTTTTAAATTTGTGTCGATCCTTCACATTGAAAGAATTTCATATTTCATGGAACGCTTCATTTTCCGAAATCTCGACCATAGTTATTTGAAAAGAGTTCATTTTTGACTTATCGTTACTAAAAATTACTACTAAAAATTAGTTTCACCTTTTATTGAGAGTCGTTTTCTAACCGTCCAAAACGTCAACCTCCTAAAAGACGAGTAAATACACTTGGAAATAATACGTCTTTCTTCAAGAATTTTAAAAATAGAGAAACTATCGACCTCGTGGTCCACGTGATCGTCTCCGCGTTGATTAGTTCCCATTGATGCAGGAAACGGTTCCGGGAGGAAGGCGAACGCTCTTGGCCGCGCCTGGCGAACGAACAAAGACATTTTTGCGTGCGTTGCATTAAAATAATCACGCCACACGGCGGGAGGTGTTGGCGGTATTGCGAAACGAGCGCTGTTACTCGGAAACGTGCAACTACTTCCGTGGAATTCTCGTGGCGGGAACGCGTTACGTACAACCGCCAGCGTTTTCGCGATATCTAATCGGGCGCGTGACAGGTTCTCTCCACGATACTCGTGCAAACAAACGAATCCAAATTCGTTCCATTGTGTACTGTTGGGTAGACACACGAATGCACGTGCTATCGCGAACGAAATCGTTCACATGGCTCTCTGTTATATGATCGGGAGAATTTCACGTTACCGATGGACACAGTAAGAAACCTTCGATCGAAGGAACGACGAGGATTAATTCGTTCGTCGAAAGTAATTTTTCTTCGTTTTAAAAAAATTAAAGTAAAATAGTTGGGTGTTGTTTGGAATTAAAAGAATTTTGTTTCTAAAACAAGCTCTCTCCAATACTCCACAATCTAAAGCCCTACTTGCCTAGTATTTCGGAAGGAAGCTGCTTTTTCTCAATTACCCGCCTTTGGAACCGTTTCCGCGACTCTTCGTCGGCATGGGTGGCGGGGGAAGAGGCGCCTCCTGGCAAAAGAATAAAGACGAACGAAGGCAGAGTAGGCTCATTAGCGTTATTTGCCGTCGTTACGTAAGTCGTGACTCCATCTCGCTTCGTCCACTCCTCCGTCGCTCTCTTTTATCGCTTTGTCAGTCTTCCCGCGAGCCGATTCCACGCGAAGCGAAAACACAGTCGAGAAGAACTCGGCTTGTTTCCGCTTCTCGCCGCGTGTCCACTGTCTCATTAAGGTCACCGGCCACGGCCGTTCGTTCACAATCGAATTCACGCACGTGATTCAGCGGAAAATTGTTACAACCTCCGCAGAGGGAAACACCGCGTTAGCAAAGATGATTTACAGTAATGGGAAGTTGCAGGACGCTGACAGAAGGCGTTCCTTTGAACATTCAATTTAAATGGAACTGACGAGTTATGGGGATACTCCATTTCTAAATACTTGATCTCTGATTAAATCTATGCATGTTAGCAAATGTGTTAAGAATTCCGCGACACGTTTCGGGTGACTTTGTCTCAGCTCTGGCAGATCTTTCGTCGAATTATCGGCGAACGATGATCGATCGACGTCCCCTTTCGCTCCATTTCCGCCGGTTGGCCTTCCTTTCAGTGGCGTTGTCGCGGGAAAGCGTGTCTAGAGCAGAAAAAGCGGAGCAGCCGTCCGGTTGTTGCATCCATCGTAAACCCTGTCTCGCGGTACCGTTCCGCAAAAGTTCATAGGTACAAGGATGCAACGTGTAGCTACCGTGGGAAAGCGTCGACGTACTCTTGGAGGGAGTACGTTGCCTCTATCGTTTATCGCGTATCACGAACGCGGTAGAAGTTACCAAACGGCGCGTCGAATTAATTATAATCGCGGAAACGATTGAGCTCGAACCGGGCTTATTAATTGGTCGTTGTACAGGGATTAACTTGCCTTTCGAAACTACTTTGCACCTTGTTAAAGTGTTTCCACGCTGTCGAGATATACTGGCCCAAACAATGGCTGGGTATACACTAACGCTCGAAAATTTCCCTTCGCGGGTTAAGAGAGAAGAAATTTGTTAATGGGTCAGTGGGAAATTTGTTAATGGCCAGTAGCAATAATTTAATTCTACTCTAGGTGGTCCACCGAAAGTTTTCCTTAATCGCGGAGGTTTGCAGGAAGGTGAAGTTTGTGGGACACTGACTTGTAGAGAACACGTTAGACAGCGTGGTTCCGAGATAATACGCGATTTAACTGCGGCACCTGCGGAACTAGTGTCTAAATAAAATACGTAACGCGTGAATAAGGCGGTTCTGAGTAAAATATCAGTATGTATCTGATGCGTTGGTATTTCGTCACGCTTCAACTCTTTCGCGCCGATTTTCTCACCGAATAAGATCGCTCGTAAAGTAGACTCCCCGAGACGAAGAGTTGAACAGTAGCCTATTCACATCGAGATGTTGGCTAAATTTATATTACTTACAAATAAACGTTTTAAAACGCAACAAAATTATCGACCAGTGGTACATTTTATAAAATAGATTTTCAACCATCTTTCCGATGTAAATGTTTCACTGGGTCGTTGTTCGCGGTTAAAACGCCGCGAAGAAAGGCTGGTTGTTCCTCTTTTCACGGCGGTGTCCACGTTGTTAAAGCGGTCGTGCACGGAAGACCCTACGGTGCGCGTCGCGTCGCGTCGCGTCGCGTTGCGACGCAACGCAACGATTTAGAGCGACTGCTGCGCAACGACCGTGTGATTTAACGCCTCGCGAGTCCGTGCTACCCGAGTTCGCTTCACCGATCACAAAACCGAGGCGAAGTTTTGCGAGTATACCGAGAAACGCCAAGAGTGTCGCATCGCGAACCGCATAATCCAACGCGGAGGAACCTAACGCAAAATCGCTGGTTACGGCACTGTCAAAGACCGATTTGTAAAAGTTTCGAAAATTCAATTCTGTTTCATCCTTTTGTGAGCAGGTGCTTCGATAATAATATTTTTACATTTGAATTGACATAATAAAACGTTTGCAAGCCCAACTGATAGTTTAATTTGTTGCCAATAAGCTCATCGACATAAGTGTCTGAAACTGTATGCACTACTTGCTTGTAGTATGCATGAATCTCGACGTTCAGGCGACTGTCTGTGTGTACTACTTTGAGAATCGGATGAATTTTGTCTGTGTTGTGTGTATTCAGTTTCGTGATTGACAGGAGTTATTACATATCGGATGGATGTCGTGCGGTGTGATTGGCGGAATCTGTCTCGTGGATATTACTACAGAAATAGGATATTTCGAAAAATAGAGAAAATGTTGCTAATTCTTTCCTGCTTTGTTTTTTAGGGATCCTTGATGAACTATCTGATGGAGGATTAAAATACCAATATTTAAATTCATTTTCTCAAAACATTCATTTCATACAAAAGATATATCCGTTTTAATTTTAATTTTTTATGGGTTATTCATTAAACCAGTGGCTAAAATAAATATAGAAATATTTAGGCGACCCTCTTGGGATCAAGCACTATTTAATAATTTCGATCGTGATCCATTTCCACGTTCAGCCAGTTTGTACTTAAACTGCAGAAGAGCTAATGAAGATGCGCGAATCAGAATTTTTCAACCCCCAACCGTAGGGTGAATTTCTGATTCGGTAATATCACGTTGATCTCACGTAACGAAGCTTACTGGACGCAGTTAAATTTCTCTGAAAAGAGAAAGAAGGGAGGAAAATGTATCTCTAACGCGAAATTATCCGAGTTTCTTTCTATTGAAAGGTAGCAAGATGCATTGCGAATTCGGCCGGAGGATAGCTCGAGTCCGAATTAAGTCCGAGGTTGAAAGGTCGAGCTTTGGACGGTTGAAACTCAAGTAGGGTCGATTTCTCTTTTTCTCGAGTCCAGGCTCGCCTTTCGTTCTCAAAGGACCGCGTCTTTGTCGTGTCCTCAGGTTTCACGCGGAAGGGAATCGACTCTCGTTCCGCTCGAAATCCAATCACCGCGTGCGCGCGTATGTTCATGTTTGATACCGCGTCGACGGGGATCGCGATTGTAACATTTCTAACTGGTGGGCGTGTTTGCGAATTTAATCAGATATTCGCAGCTCCTATCAATGTACATATCACACGTAATGCGATTTCAAAACGCGGCTCGCTCTACAAAGAGTGATCACGTATTAATCATTAACATTGCGCGCGTTTGATGTTTCGTGTAATTTGTAGTTCGGCAATTTGGTCGAGTGCTAGTCCAGGGATTACTTTCGTATACAGCTTAGAGAATTGAATAATTATAACGAGGCTTCTGGAATCATTCGGTCCGCAAAATCATTATCCTTTCTCGAGGTACTAGGTCCTCTAACTACTTTGGGCTGTAAAATAGTAAACGTGAGAGCCTTCAGTTCTCATCGAGGCAAGATTAGCTTTTCACGGTATCGCGGTGACAAAGAAAGGATTAAAGACAATGAACTGCTTTTTTCGTCGCTGGTATTTGGTTCGCTCTCCTAGCTTTCCTCAAGTTATTCCATGCAGCGTAGTACCAGGCCATTTCACGAGTTTTCGTATATTTTTATTTCAGTAAATTGCAGCCGAGGATAACGAGTGCAGATTCGCGAAGAATTTCAATTATCCGCGCAGTGGCCATCTTCTTGTGATTTTATTCCGGTTGTTAAATTTTCTTACTTGGTGCATCTCCAGTTATTCCATATCTATCGCTAAGCCTCTTTTCGTTTCATTTTAACCGCCATTATTTCTATTTAATTTCTACTTTAATTTCCAGTTGGTTCATTTGTAATATATCATTCTAATTTTTTTTTTTTGTAACACAACAGAATGTTCGTGTAATGTCGTAACGTATTCGTTTCAGAATTTTTCTTTTCCCCTAACGCGGTATCTTTGCTCGAAAGGTAATCGACCCGTGCTCTAGGCGAATCACGCTGGATTCCTAAAACGCAACAGGGAACGCGAGTAGGGATCCGGCGCTTCTTCGGCTGAAATCTTCGCGGCGAACGTTGAACAAAGATGCGAACGCGAAACCCCGTAGGGGAAAAAAATGGTGCGCACCTTCGAGCATCCTTCCACGTTCTGGCTCGCGTTAAACTGTGACGCGTGCACGTGCGTGGGCCTCCGCGATAATATCGCGAACACCGAGATTGCGGCTCGTAACAGCGATAAGTCTGAACACGGTGCAAAGAACGAGCCACTGAAAAATTGTAATTGCTCGAAAGCGTGACTACGCGAAATCCGAGACCTAAATGGTGCTGAGGACGGTCGCGCGAGAATAGAGACGCAGTACTGGCTCACATAGTCGTAGTTTTGAGGAACGTTGCGAATAATTAGAGGTAAGGTAGGCGATGGAACTGAAATTTTCTTAAGATGTATCGAAATCGAGATTGTTTGAATTTTAATAAATAAATTGATTTTTATATTCCAGGCGTTGATCAATCTATAAAGTAACGTAATCGTTTTGTAGGTTTCGGAAAATGTGATTCATCATTTTTGATTACAGTACCTTGTTATTATTTTGACAAAATTGACGGGACGCTCGAATCACGTATATTGTTCGTCTCGATAGGGAGCGTACAGAAATAATTCAGACTCTAATTTGGTGCAATTTGAACCCAGCACAGCGTTTTCTTTGTGGTTTGGACAGCAATTGACAAATAACTTGGTTTTCTTGCACGCACGTGGTCATTACGACGCGTCGCGGCGTCCCTAAATTTCAAGTCATTCAAGTGTTTGCTCAACAGTTTGGGACGGTTCCAGCTATTGTGGAAACATTGTCGTACAACGGTTAGAGTTTACAAACGTGCATCAGTTTGCACCTAACTTTCGTCACTCTCCCAACAATACAAGCGCGGGTCTGACGAGAACGACCACGCGTGAAGTTAGCCTTCTCTAATTTGAATTTCGCCACATCGAGCAGACCTCGTAATTTCTTCGAATCACCGTAGAAGAAATTCGATTCGAATCGTTCTAGCAATAACGCTCCGTGATTTGAATAGCGTGGAATGCTTTTCAGAAAGCACGAGTATTCGGATGAAAACTGGACAACTGTGACTGTGATTCTATAAGTAGTCACAGCTGTTCGCGCGTCTCAGGCATTAATTAAGTAGAATGCGTGCAGTCATGGTACAGACGTCAGCCGGTATCTGCTTGGACGAATTCGCGCGCCATTCCCTTAGCCAATAAACGCGAGGAACTCCTGTAACGATAACTTTCGTTACATTTTCCATCCATCTATTTTTGTGTTATTAATATTATTTTAATTTTATGTTTTATTTCTTTTTTCCTTTCTCTTATGCTATATCACGGTGCGGCTTTATTTAATGTTCTTTTTAAAGTCGAGTTAGTAATAGTACGCGGTTGCACTTTGCTTTTGCGTTGAAAATATAGATATCTATAAATATCATGCTTGCAAATTCAAAAGAGTAAGAAGCTTTCCCATTGATACCTATTAAACGGAGGCATAGTTTCCATTACCTGCTGTTCCTGAAATTTCCAAATTTCTGGAGTCTCGCATCGGGGTTGGAGAATGTCTGGGAGCGTCGATCAGACCGAGGTTGGCGCTCGGGCGAGGAAAAATAATGAAACTCGAGGGTCGTGTAATCGGGAACGACGGGCCCCAGAGCCAGAACGGAACGCTATCGTCCTCGCTGGCAGGAAAAACGCGATTGCGGGCCACGGATAGGCAAAAGTCCTCTGACGTTTTTCCGACTTGGTTGCCGTCGCCATCTCCGTCGTCGTCGACGTTGTCGTTGTCGTGGTGTCTGATGCAATCGAGCGCAACAGACTCTCGTCGACTCTCTCGCTATTTTTAAACGTAATTGCACCCGGCTGTTTTAATGGGCGAGCGGGTACACAGACGAAGATGGAGGGAACAGAGGAGACGAGGACGGAGGAACGGTGGAAAATTTGTCGGCGTGTCTTTCGGGATGTCGCGGCGTTAACGAGGGATAACGAATCGCGAAAACTTTCCTCTGGTTTTTTCTTTTCGTTGGCGCAGTACTCTTAATGCGGTGTTTCGCCCACCGCGACGGAAGCGTTTTTGGGAACGATTGTCCCAGTTCTGTCCGAAGGATCGAGGAACGAACGAGTTTTAAGGACGTTCTAGTCTTTGAATTTTTCTACTCGGAGTCTATTGGTATAAAAGTTTTCTGGAAGGGAGTTTAGGATATTTTTTTTTAACGAAACACAAATGGTACCGACCGGATCTGATTCATATAATATATTTATATTAATCCGTTCATTGTAATTATGTTGACGGGTGTATTTTCTTATTAAAAATGAAACTTGAACGTCCCTTTTGAAAAATTATTTATAAACTTAGTGTAAGAATTGTTCGTGAACTATGTATCGAGCGATTCCCTTCATTTGGACCGAATAATCTAGGTTCGAAGGGGTTAAGGTCGGATTAATTTTTTTTATACGCCGCGTTTCGCTCGGTCGGATCGTCTCGTGTTCGATACGATGCCTTTTCGCGCGACGTTAAGGGTACGATCACGATCGATCGCGATAACCCGTGCGACAAGAACGAAACGAGGTCCGGTTGGTCACAGGATCTGGTCGTCGGAGCGTAGGCACTCTTAAACTAACGCCAATTAGTACGGCAGTGTACAGCGGGGTACACTATAAATAGGCCGTTAGGTAGGTCTGGGTTGAATTGGGTAAGCGTTAAGTTGCGTATTAACGGCCTGCTAATGACGCGCCGTGCGGAACGGCAAGGGACGCGAGGGCTTCGTTTTCTACCAACGACCCCCTCGAATTTTATTCTAATTCTGTGGCGGTGCAATTCTTGCCTGAGGGTATCAAACGCTATTCCACGCGCGGTACGTTTAACAGTATGGAACGGAAACGTCAATTTTCTATATTAAAAATATTACATAATTTCTGATTTATAACCTTTAGTCTTGAGAACATCTTACTTTATGAATATGGATCGGCTTATTGTTGTCCGATGCAGGTCCTATCGAAAACGTTTGAGCAGAGCAAAGTCTTTCTGGACCAACTCCGGTTGTTAATAACATGAAAGCATTTCGGTTCCAATCGAGATGGATGTATCGCATGAATTTCCAGTTTTGCGGAATCAATTTTCTTATAAATTTGGCCAAGCTTTAATTAAGCGTACCGTATATCTAGGAAAACCCATGCAACGCTTTGTTTGGTTGTCACAGGGCCAATTCAATTTCGCTATGTATAACATCTCCGGTAACTGACGGGGTCGTTTTAATTTCGGTTCGCCGAGGTCGTTGAATCGCGACGAAAGATATTTAAAGATTCCTCGCGATCTTCGTTACAATAAATAGTCTATTAATAATTCAACGGATACATAGTCACAGATCTCGTTAAAGTATAGAAGGAATTTTTATGCGCTTTTCTGTTAAAGTTTTACGAGTCGATTCGACTGATTGGGGGACGGAGCGAATGAAACGGAGGTAAATGTCAGCCCGTCATGGGTGGCAGAAGATGGGAGGTTGGAAGCCGGAAGAAACGGAAGAAAGAGGGAGGCGATCGGTCAGCTGACTCGTGCCCAGTCCTTGTCCCTCTTCGACTCTTCCTCGTTCATCTGAAAGCCGCTAAAGGGGGCCTTAATTACGCAACTAGGTCGAAAGGGGCGTCTAATTTATTTCCAGCGACATAGGTGACTGCTCGCGGGCCTCTTCGCGACAGCTAGCTTGTTAGCACAGCAGTATTTGTTAACATAAAGGGGCGGGTCAATGACTCTTGTGTCATCGTTTGGGTTTGCGTTTCCATCGTCACGTTTCCACCACCACCTCTTTTTCTTTTTTCTTTTCTAATTCTCCGCATTAGACGAAACGCCGCGGTGAAAGAGTTGTTTCGAAATAGAGATGGATGGCAGAGTGGAGAGGAAAAGTCCGTCTTCAATAACGAAGTTGGAATAGCTGGGAAGAGGTGAAGATGAAACTCGAAGCAAAGATATCACGTACATCGCCCAGAAATTGTTCTCTAGCGATTTAAACAATAATACCTCTTTAAAAGTCAAAATCATGAATATTTCAGCGGAGGTTCTTCGTATATTTACGTTTCCTCTTTATTGGTGCATGAGACCATTAAGAAATTCATAGAAATTTCAAGGTGTATATTTTTTACAAGCGTGTAAAATATAAGGAATTAAGTATGAAAATGTGATCATCTCCGGTACATAATTTATAGAAAGAAAGTCATCTTACTGAACGAGTTACACGTTATCACTTTATTCGATTTACGATATTTCGCCTGATTGCGTCGCATGTGTTAACACGAATAATGTTGTTTACGAGCGACTGGGGCTTAATAAATATTCTAATCAATTTCTTCTGTTGCAAACGGTTTTTCACGAACGACGATATTAATGTCTGTGCCGAGCTGCACTTGAGGTTTTATCGACAGGATATCTCGCTTTAACAGATACACGCGAACGTCGACGTAGCTGTTATTGGCATAACAAAATATTTTGGATAGAAGTTGATGGGTCTCGCGGGTGCGCGTGGTGTACGTGATTTCTTTTTTTAAATATAGGTTTTTTAGGATTTTCGGGATTCGTTGCCATTTTCTAGAAACAAATATATTTTCGTCGCGATGTCGCAGCAGGATAACGCAGCTGAGCGAAATATTTTTTTGGATACAAACTTGAAACATCGTTTATCCGTGACTCAATTTTGTAATTCTAGCGTTTCCCTTCTGGAATTTGGAAACAGACTTTGCTTTGGGTGTGTTAGGTGTATATGCATAAGTTTTGTAAGTTACGTTTAGATGTTTTGCTAGAAAATGATGTATGTATAGACATTTATGTACTATGCTTTTTATGTTTCACCTGCAACCAAATGAATGCCAGATGATAGTTCATCCAGCATCACCTCATTTTTTGCTTACTCGGTGTAGATTATGCTATTTGGTTAGTAAAGTAATTTCAGAAACCTACAAAACTTACGTATACGCCTAACAACTAGTAACATTATCCTGGAGTTAATGTCAGCCTAGATTAACATATACAAATGCAGAATATTCTTGTTTAAATTTTAAATTGTGGATTGTGTGCAAATACACCAGAAGATAAAGTGTTAGACCAAGGACTTTTCAAAAGAGCCTTTAGGATTCTATTTTTTGAGTGTCGTAGTAGACACTCGACTGAACTGTGATCTACATATAACCATAACGCGAATAAAGTTTCGCCTTCTCCGGAATACAGGAACGCCGGTCCGCATTAATCAAGATTATTACGTGTTATTAACGTCGTTTTAAATGTCAGGACGCAGACTCATTGGATCTGACACATTAATAGCGCCCGGAATTCCCGGCTGCTTGCCGATGTTTTTTTTTCTCCGCGCTTAAGTTCGTCTATTTCAGCGCTAAACCAAATATGCACGGTGCACTTTGCATACCTCAAATCAGTGGTTGCCAACCGACGGCCACCCCGTTGACACGCGAGGCTATTTCCAGTGGCACGCGAATAACGCGAAAAAAAAAATGATGTAAAAAAATCGAGTTTAAACGCGATATGCATATAGCGTACTTACGATATTCGACATTTTAACTAGGCCAGTTATGAATTTCGTTGCGACAGTCCGCGGCTCGTTACGAGCGCACAAGGATCCGTCGGTTCCCTGAAATTGCTTCTACGTCGCTTCTGGAAGTATTACGTATTTTGTTCGCATTTGTATAGTCGCGTGCGCGCCGTGACGTCTCGTTTGAATAAAATACGAACATTACCGGCGGTATCGTTCACCTTTCCTGTCGCCTGTCACGCTTTCGTTTCGCGCCATTGAGCAAACATCAACGTTCGTTCCTTCGGTATCATTCGATACTACTGCTTTGATCTACCACAGTGTCGACGGTGAATATCTGTCGTTGGTTATGTTCGCGTTATTGATTCGACGTGTTCCAACGTTGAAACGATGCTCCCCGGAGCGCGCAGCAATTTTGCAATTTAAGCGATATCAGAATTGCGACGGCGCTATTAATTTTGATTTTATCGCGTACCGTTTCAGGAGGGGGGAGGGGTGGGGGGACGTACGAATGAAAATTGGAACGTTAATTGCGTCGCTTTTTTCCTGTTATTTTGGGTGGAGCTAGTTAGGATTTTGTTTGCACAGTGGATTGCTTTTCTTTCGTTCGGTGGTCATTACTCGTTGACGTATTCGTGATGGGGAGCGATAAGAAATTTGATGAAACAGGATTGGAATATTTAATGTAAAGAAATGATTAACGACAGAAACTTGTAAAATTATGAAGTAACGGAGATTTCGTAAGAAAAGTCTACAGTCGGTGTAAGAAGTATTCGTACAGCAACCAATTTCAAATAAATGGTTCCTGTACGAGTACTTATTACACCGACTGTAGGTTTCATTGTTAGTGGTATCTAACTAAACGTTTTGCGTGAAGTATAATTACGTGATTAGGACTTTAAAAAATAGAAGGAGCAAGAAATGAAATGCATGTACCTAATAATTTTGATAGTATAGTACGATAGGTATCGTAAATTTCTTCACAAAAGAGAACACTTTCCACTTTTACTGCTTCCGGCAGAGGAAACGAAGGCAGTACGCTCTTCCCATAATTAATTTTGTTACGGTTCGCAAATATGGAATCTTACACGTGTCAACGATCCCAGTTATGCCTCGGTATGCATAATAGAGGCGGAGGTGCATAAAGTCCATTCTTCGTACCTGATGGAGTTGGCAACCTTTCTCACACGTGTTTTCAGAGCTTCCGTATCTTCGACGGAGGATGACATTGGCATAGTTTTGAATATGTATGGCGGTAGGAGTCATTCGTACGGCTGATGAACATCCTTATCCGGGAGCATCTCATTCAGCCGGGCCGCAAGTCTTCAACAACGCTCGCGTTGTGCCGATACGTAATGCACTGTACACCGAGGAATCTCGTAAGCAGCGTCGGTCGTCTTATCAGTCGGTGTGCCGCGACACACTTGCATCGTTGTACTCCCCATATTCTTCGTCCCTTGTAACAGATAAGACCGAGCCTGAGGGAAGATAAAAAAAGCGTTTTGTTAAACACCGGATATTTCTCGCTTTCGTCACGCGAGGAGGAAAGAGAGGTACGCGAATCCTTGAGAAACTCGTAAAAACGAACGATCGCGAGAATGACTTTTTTTTTTGAAACAGCTGTATGTAAATATTCTGTTTCATATAGATGGGCAACTCGGTTCAGAAGCTTCTGTAAGACGTTTCGATTCTCTGGTACGAGAATACAGCCTTATTATCGAATACAGTGGAAGAAATTTAGATTTTCTATTACTTTGAAAATCTTTGGTTTCTCGTACCGATTGCAAGGGAGATTCCACTGGCAAAACTATCTCAAGACTTCCTGTTCTGCGGCACGGGAACTATCGATACATTTTCTACACGGAGCACGTCGATTCAGGCCATGTCATGAGCTTGACCTATGTCACTATCGACAGTGATTTCTCTACTGGAGCATGCGCTGCTGAATTATTTCGGTTTCCAACGGAAATAGTTCGTTCGATAGTCTCGCACGGGAACAACGAACCTTTCTAAAGTAAAATTGAAACGAATGCTTGTGCATCGAAGAGTCAAGTTAAAATTGCAGGCGGTCGTACGAAAGTCAGAAGATCAGGACATGAAAGAATAGATTCAATATCATAACAGCTATACAACAGTTCTCTATAGCATCAGGACGTACAAGCCATTTCATGTTTACTAGAATTTATTATATGAAGTTCTTCAAAATTATTTTTCCTTTCTAACGGAGTAGCAACGTACAATTTGTTTTTATGACTTCTCAAGTTCTTCACATTATAACAGCGATAGAATTTTACTACTAGTGGATATAGCAGCTTCATCTTACGTTCCTCTTTCATCCGCTATTCGCAATTTTTATTTACACCAGAGTTTCGCGGATCCCTGATTCAGACGCGGAAGAGTCGCGCATAAGTCAGCTGGAAGATAGTGAAACGCGAAAATTGAATAACCAGAGCGAGTGGATAACGCTGATGCAAGCATAAATGTTTGTGTTACGCGTCGCTCGATAACGTTCGTTATCGGGCGTCTTTGAACCGCGATGTAACGAAGCGAGCTGCGCGCCGGATGTGATTTTACTTACACCAGAGTAAGAAGGAAATGACTGCGGCTGAAGGTGCGCGAAACGAATTTCAAGAGATCGCACTAAAATAGACTTTCGCCTCGATGTGCCGTCGACTCGCAAGATCCACCGCTCAGGGGATTCGGTTCACGCGCGCTTTGATCTGTTATTTTCGCGTCTTCTCGTCGTTCACCGTTAAAAGGTGCATACTCCGTGCAAAATAGTTCTAAAAAATAAAAGGAGATACAGTACTCGCGGTGCAACGAGTATCGACGTACAAAAATAAAAATTGTTTGTTTTTTCTGTCTGGCGCGTATAAACTGGATACGGTATAGAGGGTGTACCAGCTAACCTTTCTACCTCGAAATTTTAATAAAAGGAAAAGTTACAATATGTTCATATATTCGTACGTTTTACTCAGGTATTCAAAAAGCATCGATTAACTTTTAGGTCTTATTTTCTTGGTCCCTGCTGGGGTTACGATAAAATTGAAATAATAGCTTGGTTCAGACGTGTTAATGCAGAATCAGCTATTCCAAATTATAAAATTTGTTAGAATACATTATTGCCTAGGGTCTATTTAACGAGTACCAGATATACAGTTTATATTTTGTTTTCATTTAATCGTTATTTAAAATTCTGATTAAAATTAGAATTTCCCTCAGGTTTGGCAGCTGTTTTATAGCAGAATCTCGATTATCGTATAAGAGTTAATAATGTTTACTAATCATTGACTCAGTTACCCCCACTGTTGCAAGAATTCTCAGGCCAGATTTTCCGCAATAATCGCAGTTCTGTTTCATTTAAAAAGAAAAATGAAAGAACGTCGCAGAAACACTAAAGTATCCCCCGGATTGGTCGGATCAGCTCGCAAAGATTTGTGTTTTCGGGTCCAGAGGGTTCACGGTTTTGCATAACAGAGAAAGCGATAAATTGGCCGGGCGATCCTTTTCCTTTTCGGTAGCCCGTGCAGGTTTTGCCCGATTCCGAGGGACTCGGTTATCCGCGAGCGAGAGTCGTGGAACGCAACGTCGATTAATTTCAATGTCAGTCGCGTTGCCGCCTCCGCTCCTCCTCAGCGTTTCGCGAACACCCACGCGTGAGATCGCCGCGTATTCTTCGAGGTCTGCATCGCTGGGAAGGAGGGAAGAGAATAATGATGCACCACGCCGCGAGAAGCGAGAAAAAAATCTGCTTCGAGCACGCGAACGGTTTCGGAGCAAATCGTTTGGATGCCCTGCGAGAGGATTTCCTGCGTTTTATGACAGCGATAGTGGTTGGGAATCGATCGACGTACTTATCGATACCGGTATGTATCAAAATAAGCATTGGAAGAGTCGGTGGTTGGTTGTAAAGATTGCGAAGCTTCGTCGTAAGACATCAATGGAAATCGTTGTACGAAATATTCAGCGGCTGGAATATGGATTTTTTTGATACTATCGAATAACTAATAGGAAACAATAATATAACAGTATTTTCTTTCGGAAAGTACTCGTCACTAGGTAACAAGATTAAACTTTAATCACTTCGCATTTTCCACTCCTAACAGTCGTCGCTAATAACCATATTTAAAATGCGACGTCGAATCTATAAAAGAAACGAAATAAATAAGACATCAGATACAACCTAAATATGTGTATATTGTACGACAAATTATACTCGGTAAAAATATACCCTTTCACACGATAAAACAATTCCAGGAGCTTATTCGCGCAATAAAATTGAATTACCAACCCCTGTTAACGCCATAAGCAATACACTGCCTCGGGTTTTAATTCCAAGGAAATCTTTGGAATGATGAAAGTATCAATTCACAAAAGTACCAATTTCGTGGGTAAATGTATCGATAGCATCGAGATACGTCCCTGTTCCATCATTACAGAGCATCGTAGCCTCCGTAACACCGACCTGTACTGTTTCATTCCGTTTCCGACTTTTCTCATCGCAAGCTCTCTCACACTCGCGGCTCTCTACGCTCGAATTCATTCAATGTTTCCAATTAAGGGGTTAGTCCACTTTGCGTCGGCAGTGAGGTGTGACTCCGAGCTGCGGATGCGGCGTTCTCGCACGTTCTAGAACTGCGTTCGACCGAGACGCTTATTATTAAAGCAACGCTCGCGTGCATTTTCCAGCCCGCGCGGCTCGGACCCGCGGGAAAGCGCGATGTCGAAGAATGGCCAATTTTGGCTCGCGTCGGGAAACCGAAATTTATGCTTGCCGTGCGTTCGTACATCGCGAGGAGTCGAAGTGGTTATTCCATCAGGGTCCGATTAAAGAAAAAATTGTACCGAATCTTTTGTAAACATTATTATTATTTTGAATTATTATTCTTGGAAGAGATTGTTTGGAAAATTGTTCAGAAAACTTGGGAGAAGTGAGTCTCGAAAGTAAAACCATTGCTATCAGGATGTAACAGTTAATATTTTCTTTAGTAGAGAACGAGTTTTGTGAAAAAGTTTGAGAAAAAATCATGATAATCCGATAGAAGGTTGTTAAAGTGTCGAGATGTAAATATGCTACCTAGAAATCTCTCGTTTCCCATGAATGGCAGAAATGGCCATTATTCGGCATTGTCTTTTCGAAGGTCCTTCTCTCGACCGTAGACTTCTCGACTTTCGTTAGAACGTTCGACGTTGACGGCGGTCTGTTATTACGTCGTTACGCTCGCCATCCGAACGATTCATTAGAGGGTAGATGAAACTCAGTTTCCTTCTGATAACCGCGCATTTGCATATAAAACTGTACTCTGTCAGCGTCGGTTAAATAACTTCATCGTAACGCTATTGTTGAAGCATAATTCGACACGGAGTTCGCTCGGAGGGTTCTGGTAAATGGTTCCCAACATTTGGCGTGCATAAACTTGATTGTTCGATACGCGTCGCGGTAACCTCGGTTCAGGATTCGCTTAGGTCACTTTCTGGGCACGAGAGCGATAAATTTTCCAGCGTATGCAAATTTTCATCGATACCAACACGGACTAGTTACGCTATTTGCCGTGTTAAGTGAAGAGACAATTACGCGAGTCGAACAAAAATTGAGGCATTATTTAATTAATACTACCTGTGTATGGGCAGGTTGTAAATATATGAAAATACGAATATATGTTCGGTTTGTCTATTTTAGACACTTTTAATCACTTATTGTCACGTAGCATTAAAACGATAATAATTCTTGTTCGCATCTCTTCATCAAAATGGTAATTAATACTTCAATTTGGATACTATATACATTCTGTGCACATCCGCCATTTTTCACATTTGCATACGCGACGAATATATTAAATCAACACTCTAGTCATGATATATAGAACATTCTCGAAAGTAAATCCTCGATTATCATCCAATCGATACGATTACGGTTGATAGATCCCTTCTGTGATGTTTCGAGTAACACCCAAGTTTAATTGCATTATTCGCAACGGCAATGGCAAGGATCAACTCGGCGAATCGGAGTTATCGCACGGCAACGTGTTGACTATTCCTCTTATCGGTATTTATCGATAAGCTTAATTTACTTGGTTGCGTCTCCAGCTCCGCTGGAGGATTTAACGCGTCGACCTCCTACCTGGGGAATAATCATATCCGCGATTAATCGCGGTCGAAGAGAAACGCTCGTCGATTTCCGTACGTCGGGTATCGGTGGCTCGCAGACAATCCGGCGTCTCTAATTATTTCACGATTAACCTTTCGGCGATTCATCGTTCCGTGCGCGTTTCACGTCCTCGTTAACCGTAACAAACATCTGTTTGGACGGCGTTGAAATCGATTTGGAATTAATCGAACGATCGATGATTTAGGAACGCACCCTCGATGCGGACCAGTGGCGCTTGACCTCTTTCGACTCACGGCGATTCGGATGCTTCAACTTTTCGGCTTTCTAGTTCAGTTTAGAGAGGAAGCTTTTCAGAGAAGTTCGTGATTCTGGATAATTGTAAGGTGATTGGATCGATACTAGACGATAGTCTTCGATAATCATTGGTTTCAGGGATGTTAGAAAATTCTGGGTATTATTTTTCAGGATTAAAGGATTACAGGCAATCGTTTCCAAAAATATGTTGCTTCTTCAAAGTACCTAGTTACTGTTTTTTTTCAGAATCAGGTGTACATGTTAGGAGAGAAGGTAAAAACGGAAGAGTTGTTTGCGGAGGTTTCACGCGAAGCATCGGCGCAAAAGATTAGAGGCTTCCGTGCTCGCTGAACCGGGAGGTCGCTGCCACGAGTGGCAAGGAACGAGAGAAGGCAGTGTGTCGTCAACACTGATTCTAATTTAGATAGTCATGGTTAACCACGTACTGACAATAGGTCGTTTCGGATGGTCCCGATAAGGTTACGAGCCTAGCTACATTCCGGATGCGAGTACGTACCAATCTTACGGAGGATCTTCGATTTCTGGTACGCCACGCGAATTATTTTTAGGAATTTCGATCACCGATGCTCGTTACGTGGTTAAGGGATGATTCGGAAAATTTCGACGAAAAGTGCGTACTTCTAAACGAGCGGTTGCTGTAAACTGTTCGTTTGCGACTTCACCGAAGAAAGTTCCAAGACCTGGAACAGGCCTTCGACGTCGATTCTTCTTTTGATCGGCATCGCGGAGGCTTTGTCGTACTCGTCGAATGAATAAATCACCACCGTGTCAAACGAGGCTAGTTCGCTCCACGCTGTATAAAATCATGGCGCGCGTATTAGCCGCTACCCGACGAGTGGGTCACATTTCCGCGACGATGCCGCTGCTATTGGTTAGGTCAGGCTCTAGATAGGTGCTTATAGTGACATACACATACATACGCGTACACAGGGAAGATTGGACGCGTGCACGGGGGAACATTGATAAATCGTGTGTCTGTGTATCGAACCAGTTAGCCGAACAGCGGTTACTTCTTGAGGGGGCAGCACCTAGGAGGGTGAAAACCAGGCCAATGTTTGCGATTCTTTTCCCAGTGATCGGCTAAGTTTATCTAGTCAGCAGCTTGGTCGTTCATGAACGCATCTTTTAAGAGCAATTTGAGAGTTTGTTTATTAGAATACGTTTGCAAACGGTTGAGTTATGTATATTCGCGACAAAGAGTATTTTATTGTTATTATTATAAAATTAGACATATCAATTTGATCGAAATATTATAATAGTAAAAATTGAAAATTTAATGCAATTTGAACCATGATAATCGAAACGAAACATTTTGATTAAATCGATGACATGAAAGCTACCGCATCTAAAACTGTAACGAAAATTCGAAAGAAGCGAATAATAAAATTATCGAACGTGCCGGGCTCGAGTAACATTCTAACGCATGAAATATTCAAAATCTCGTAAAATGTTACTCATCCGTCAAGCACATCTCAACGCCTGCGTACCGTGTACGATGCTCAGAATAGATTCATCTAAAAGAAGACGGATTCCATTTAAAAACCAGGTGTATATCCCCTCGAAAAAGGATCTCGGATTCAACACTTTCCCCCACACGAATTGCTTGCACCGTCACGGAAAAGCTCGCAGAGAAGCTACAGCGTGTCCCAGTTTCTCGAGTCGTCCTGTGAACGTTACGTGGTCGGCGCGTGTCTATAAACGTCGGCTGCTTCGCGAGCAATACGTGCACACTCCATCCAGCTGGACCCTCTTCCGCGGAACGCTAGATAACCGTCCGTTGTAGTCTCGAGTCGTGGAAAATCGAGTGGACAACGCCGTCGAAGCGAACGAGACCTATCGCGGCCGACGGGGCTTCCCAGGCGAAGTGAAAGGAGAACGTTTTGTCGGATCGAACGAGCAAATATTGAAACTGTGGTTAACGACGCGCGGTGAAACCTGGATTCTTTCGGTCGGGGACGAACTCGAGAAGGTGCACCGGTACACTCCCGGCATCGAGGACGGACCAGTTCCGCTGTGTGACGAAGCAATCGTGAAGTTTGGTCGATAAATTGCCGGAGATACGAAAGATGGTATCGCGATAGAGCGTACAAGGGGATAAAGAGAAACAACGTCTCACTTGGGGAACATGAAGTCGTTACCTAACCCACTTAGGAAGCGCTGATTCTGATTGCCTCGAATCGCCGCTAATAAATCAGTGCGCGGAGCGTCCGAGCTGCTTTCTCTTCGGGGCACTCAAGGACTGGCTGTACCTGCAGCGCCTTGATTGGAATTCTTTAACGCTTTTTGTCTTCGCGGATAACATCATAGCCGATCGCGGCAGACGGGGTACGTGGGATTTCCTGGCCTTCGAGAACGTCACAGTCAAGGATGGAATCGCTTCCGTACGCGCAGAGGTGGTTGAGGACGTTCGTTGATCGAGGAGGATCGTTTACTGCGGATTTCGGTGCTGGAAGTAATTTGAGCAAGAATTACGTTACTGGGACGGGAACGATGAATAGAATTGTCATAAGATTTGTAGAGACGGCGATGGGATTAATTGGTTGGTGGGGGTGAGAGGAATTCAGTATGGTTGATAATTCTGGACATAGAAATTTATTTATTTTCTGGTTCAAATAGGCAAAAATAGAGATCCTCGACGTCCTGTATTTTTGAAACAAATTTGATATTGGTAAAAATAACCGAAGCCCCGTTTAATGTTACGTTGGTGCATTGTATTTCCATTTCATTAAAATATCTGACATTTAACGCAAGCGTTGATCAATTTGCCGCGGAATACTCGTAAATGCAATTCTAAAAATACACGAATATGCGGTTTAATGGCTAGGGTCATCCGTTACTAAACCGAATGTATTTTGATATAATATTTCCAATTTTACTCCAATTTCGATATATTGTAGCCTTTAGGAATATTGAAATATATTCGTCAGAATTTAAACAAAGTTTACAAATCGTCGATTATACAGCTATTCAAGAATTGTGTTTATGGTGTAATAATTCAATTTTTTACGCAGACACATAGGTCTTTGTAACAACTTAATACGGAATTAAGATCGCGCTGCACTGCGATGTAGCCTGGTTAGGTTGTTCTGAAACTCGAAACAAGCCTGGGTCGCTTAACTTCTCGAAATGTTTAGTATATCAAAAAGAAAGTTGCTTTTGCATACTAACTAATATTTTCGGTTCTATTATTCACATCATTGCGTTTCGTCTTGAATGTGCTAATTGAGTTATCCGCCAGATCCTGCCTCAAACGAGACACCATTAATCACTTGATTCACTTTCCAATTACTCGATAGTTTATTACTACATAATTAGTTTAAACTGATTCCCCAAGTGATTAATCACCCCACGTGTAAAACAAGATCCGCCAGATAACCCCCATTGAAGATTAGTAGATCAGATGAAAGGAACGGTGTCTCCTTACATCAAAATTATTAACGTTACCAAGTTGAACTAACCATAAACAAATCGTGACATACAAATTTAATTCCTATCTTTTTCGTGTAAATTTAAAATCCCAACGATCGCATGCTCCAATTTTTCCACTCCGCGATAGATCCTGCTAGCCCAAGATGTTTGACGCAAACAGCGTTCGCGAACGACGAGCATTCCGGAAACGGATACGTCTGCTCGTCCAGATGTTGGAGCTGGAATTTTAATAAAACCGCGCTGCGTTTGCCGGACGGGATCACCGTAACCAGGCTTTTCATAAACGTCGCGTCTGAACATTACGATTCACATGAGATCTCGAATTGCGACGATGCAAGGTATCCGGCGGTTATTAGCAGTCGCGTTATGCGAACGTCTGGCGAGCATTTCACGGGATTCGGGCTTTTTAATCTAGGGAGAAGCTTTTGTGCACCCTGACGCGGTATTTCGTTACGGCGCGGTCTAGCTGCAGCGTTCTGATCATAACACGGAGGATGTACTCTCCGCGCATTTCGTTTCTGGAGCATCAGGGATTCCAATCAGAACATTTTTCAAACGCTTCGCGTCGCGATCGAACTATAAATCCCTGCAAATACTCGCAGAAAGGGACACTGTACTTACTGCACGATCATTTTCATTTGTATAACATGGGGACCTTGGGGGCCTATTCTTCGACACCACTTTAAACCAAAGAAGATCTTGGGAAGCGTCAAGTATCAAAACAATCTACACCCACCTTCAACAGTTAAAAAATCTCTGCGACGTATGCATCGACAGGGGTTAGAGGTTGATAATTGTTCAAACTTGCGTCAAATTAACCCGAGACGGATTCCAGGTGGTCGCGTCGAAACACAATCATGATTTCGAACGGCAATCCACGATTGTAGGGGGTAGATCGTTGGACGGAGGACGATCTTGAGGATGACTGTACCGGAAGAAGTCTCGCGGCAAAAAGATCTACAGGGTCTTGGCTGGCTGCGGCCTCGAGGGACCGGAGGGTGTTTAGTCGCCAGAGAGACAAAGGGAAATAAGACGAAGAGGCTGAGAAGGAAGGCCAAAACGAAGAGAAAAAAGGTAGACAATAAGAAGATGAGGAGCTCCACAGCTAGAAAGCGGTGTAGAAGGCCACGGAGGGGATCGTGGAACCGCGAGAGACGGAGAAAAGTACGAATCAAAGGGAGGAAAAAGAATGAACGGATAGAGAAGAGAGAGATTCGCTTCGAGAGGGCTACTTGGACAACGTGTCTTCGGGTTTGGCAGCGTTCCCTATCTATCTCCGAGTCTATAAGACCAATAATGCTGGCTAAGTAGTTTGTCCTATGCCAGCGCGAGAAATCGCAACCGCGCTTCCTATCCTTGTAATATTCATGATAAAATTTTCGGATCGGGCAGCACAAACCGAAGCGTATGACTCCGCGACAAGGGAGTAACGGTAACGCGAGTAAAACGCGCAAGTGCTTGTTGGCTTTTCATTAGCCTCGCTGTGCACGGTGGATGATGAATGTTTCTAGCGTAAAGGTAGAAGAGATTCGACGTGGGGAAAGGGAACCTGAAGAAGGTGACCCATATTGTGAATGCAGGGTTAAGGGTGTAGAAGAAAACTTATACAAAATAATCCAGCTACTTAAAGGATAACCACATAAAAGACAACCGGTAATAACCAATGGTTGATGCGACGTTAAATATGTAAGGAAAAAATAATAACGCGTTTACAGAGCCTACATAATTAATTCGCGTTAAATGCAAGCCGAATCGAATTATTTTTTCGCCTATAGCACGATTTACAACAGCCATAAGACGACTTGCTCGACGTTGGCGTTAAAGCTGTAACGGACGGCTCCCACGGAGGATTTGGCCGCCACTTGTTGAGTAATCTACTTAGTTCGGTAGATGAGAAGTCGAAGAAGGGAAGACAATGACAAAGGCGGTCGTGGAAGGAGACAAAGGAAAAGAGAAAGGGCAGAGGGAGAAAGAAAGAGCTGGAATACCGACGGGAAACCGTTGGATGAGAAGCTATCTCTTCTACGCGATGATTCCAGAAACTGGGACAAGATGTAGCTCTTTCATAAGCGAAGATGCAAAGGATTTATGCGGGAAAAAGTTGTGTCCCGCAATTGGGGGACTATCTTTTGATGATATTAAGGTGTCCTGGAAAATATTCCGCGTTTCAATCATCTTTCCTTGTTACCTTAAAATCTTCTATCCGAGTAAAATGCACGTATTAATGCATTGCTGCAGCGCTCCTTTTTACGAAAATATATCTTGGAGTTTCATTGTTCGTTTCGTTTATTTTTTTTTTTTAGAACAAGTTGAAAAAGTATGAAAACTTCGAGACTGTCGTGGTACTAACGAAAATGTAACAGTATAATTGAAACTATAATTATCTCGGTGTATACGTAATATAATTTACTTTTGATTTATCGTCAATTCGATAAGAATTCGAATTTGAACTATAAAATAATCTTACTTCGTAACATTGTCCCGAGGAATGCCAAAAACAGATAACCAAACCTCGATGCCTATGATGCATATATTACAATAAAGATATTCTACATCCACGCCGTTTGCTTTTACAGCCAGCAAAAGTGCCCTTCCTTTACCAAGAAACCAAGAGTGGAGGCCAATATATGTTCAAGAATTTTATGATACCATAAAAAAATAGTGGCCATTGTAGAACTCAACCTCTTCCCAGGGTCAATGCTTCGTACCTACGCATGGGAATGAGCTACGACTCGTCCCAGTTTCCAGCGTCGTCCTGTACACGTGTACAGTGTGTACACGTCCTGCAGATGCGTCCTCCGTGTGTGGGTGGTCGTACATTCACGCGAAACGGTTCCGTTCTATTGGGTTTACGCGTTTCGTTCCCTTTTCGGCGGGTCGATTCTTCTTCGGTCGTTCTTCCGCGAGCGCATTCCCGGCCGTCCGCATAAATTTCTGGCCCGCGGTTCATGAAAGCGTCCAAAAATATCTGCCGCCCACGCAGTCACCCGCAACTTTGCTAAAGCCGCGCGACGGTTGCGGCACGCACGAGACTGCGTACCAAATCGCAACGGAATTTCGCGCTGAATTACGAGCGGACGCGGCCCTCTTTCTTTTTCGCGAACCAGAGAAATGGTAATCTCGTTTCGTTCCTTGTATTCATTATCGCGGAGAAAGTCTCGGTTTACGGAGAACACAAGCGATCGTCGGATGATACTGGTAAACACGGAAGCATTGGTCGGCGCAGTTGCGGCAAGTTGGTTATTTATGACCGATCAATTATGGACAATCGTGCTTCTTCCTTTGAATCCTTGGTTCGCGTGGCATTAACAGCTTTCGAGACATTAACGTGATCTCCGAGTGTGTTGGCTCTGACGTTGAGTAGCGGGAAGACTGTTCCTGCAACGATTGACTCGAGAGTCAAGTTTGCCGTGACTGTGTTTATTAATTGATTTTAATAGCATTTTTAGGGTAGGTATATTGTTATATATCCCAAATTATTTTGAATTGTATAATAAACGAATAATAATATAAAAATAATTTTAGAGTAGAACAACATACTTTCATTTTCATCACATGCAGTGTAAAGAACTTGAAGTTGGGTTCGACCAACCAACATTACAAACAAATTGCGCAAGCATGTTCCTACTCTTGCCTAACAATTTTCTCATTATCGGCTGTTTTTCCACGATAACCCACGTAAAAGAATAACAGCATGCAATAATGTACTAGACGAGTTCGACTTTATTGCACACTTTCATTCTTTTATCTTGCCCCTTAATCTCCCTAACGAACCCCCGCCAGGTTGTAATTTACAAACAAGGGCAAACGGTTACGGAGGTTTACCAATGGAAAATTAAATTTCGATCTCGTGTCCGAGAATCGGCGATAAAAATTGTAAAGCGCATACCAGCGAGAGGGAATGCATTAACCGTGAACGACTTTGTCGTGCAACGTTATCCGAGACCTATCTTGCTTCATCGATTTTTCGATACCTCGTCGATCGTGTTCCGATCGACTTTCTCACGCGACACGTTCCTCCGCGCTAGCACCAAAAGAGAAATCGCGACTATGATCTTATTTATAAAGTCGTTTAACGGCTCGGATTTGTTGACTCTTAACCTTCGATACGTTCACTCGCGTGGTCTGTCCCAAAGCGTCTTAAATATGTTCAACGTTGCACACGCGGAGCACAGGAATACAGAAATATTTCGCCGCGGGCGTGTTTTCCCGTTGAATAACGCAAAGAAAAGCATTTACCATCAAAGATAAAAACGACCCAGTTATTTTAGAATAGGTGTGTGTGCCGTCGCGGCACACTCTGAAACACGTAATTACGTAATCGGCTATTCAGCAGTTGGAAATTCACCGAAAAGGAGGCAAAGCTGGGCTAAAATGTGGAACGCGAAATAGAGAAAAGCGTGAAAATTACGGGATTTTCATCCGCTCAGGAACAGTCTTTCGAGTTCTCGAGCGAAGGGGAACTTTCGACGCAATGTTTCGCTCGAAGTTAACTAATTCCAGGATAGAAAATCTAAATTCAGACAGATTTTTATTGATTTCAAGGAATATTCTCTTACTCGCAAAAAATTATTATTATTGTTTGTATGACTTGGATATTTTTTGATTCAGTGAAATCGTTATAACAAACAGTATTTAGTTTCAATTTAGAGGAATATGTTATTCTAAATATAAATCTCTTGAGAATCTAGACGAATTGATCTAGGTTACAACCATCGCGTATCCACTATATATTCATCAAAATAATAAAATAAAAATCAGGAACCGAATTGCAATTTTTTCTTATATTTCACCAATAGAACACGATTTTAGAACACAAAATAAAAGCTGTTCCATACAGTGAAACGAAATACTTCCTATTCGACTCGCCTAATCGATCTAAAATTATTACTCGTATTTGGTAACATTCGCAAAAAATAAAGAAATTTTATGCTATGAAAAAAAAAGTGGAATTCGAAATTCATACCCCAGGGCTTCGTAATTTTGACCAAAAAAAACGATGAAATATGTCTTTCGACCAGCCGGGCTTCGTTTCGAAAATTACGATGCGATCCTCGTTCGAAAATTGCCCCGTTCCCCGCGCGTGCACGCACACCTTACGCCGTTGACCCTATTGAACCAGCTCGGTGCCGCATAATAATTCACGGCTGGTGTGTCCGAAGCGCGCTGCGTCGGCGGCCGCGTGTATATATCTTTCTATAAAATTCATAATCCAGTAGCGGGCGGTGATCAGCCGGCGAATATTCCGATATTCGCGATAAATTATCTTTGGGTGCACACGGTTCGAGCAGCGCAGGCACAGCCGTGCTCCTGTCGTCGGCAAACCGATGTCACGTGTTCGTTTGATCGGCCGCGCATCGACGAATCGGTCCGAGCGCAGTTTTCGGGGTAAGCGAATCGCGTGTCCACTTTGCGCTAGTTTGCCAGGCGGGAACGAGACGCCCTGCGCGAAACACGGGAGAAAAAGAGAGACGCAGCGAATGGAACCGCGCACCCTGGGCTCGCCGCATGCATTATATCGCGATGCTTTATGTGGTCCCGGAACGTGTCTGCACACGTGTTTAGTCGTTTCCTTCTGTGGAAAAATAACGACTGAAACGTAACAATAGGAATGGGAATTGATGCTGGTACGAACGCGAAGGGAAGATATTGTATGATTCAAGTTAGATGAACATGGTTTCTGTTGACTCCTTTTTTTATTACGAAATGATTTATTTGCTCGCAACAGACTTTTGAGAAGATCCAGTATTAAGATAATTTATAAAAAAATATCAACGATCTCTTAACAATTTTACAATATTTTTAACGAACCCTCCAAACGATAATTCCTTCTCACGTATGCATTTGTCCTCCGGTCGGACAATATTTCTAAAAAAATCTCCCCCCGTCGACGCGGTCCCGAAACACGCGCGTACACCGCAGTCTAGCGCGCGATGCGCGAGGGAGAGGCGCGTAGGAAGAGCGCGGGAAAGAGGCAGACGGAGCGATTGGAACCACGAACGGGGGGCACGCGTACACGTTCGTCGCCGGCCACGCACTCCTGCACTCGTCACATGCATTATTTCGCGATGGTTTATGCGACCGCGGAACGTGTCTGCACGCGTGTTTATTCTTTCTCTCCGTTCCTTCGGGTGACCCGTCTGTTCCCGTGATTCCCTCTCCGGCGTGCACGTTCCACGGGTGGCGGTGTAGAAAGAGGGAGTCCGGGGAAAGAGGGAACGAGAGGACGTCAGTGGGAAACGTCGACTCGAAACCCGGCAGAGGGGAACGGGGAAGTTAAGCGCATGTGTAAGCGACGTGTTAATGACATTACGTAATATTGAGCAAGCCAATCAATATGGCAGACACGGTGTGTGCACTCGGTGCACCATCGCGCGTCCCCTCCGCGTTATTGCGTCGGCCTGGTCTCCGGCTCCTGCTGCGAGAAGTTCCTGCATCAGCGCGGGAGGGAAAAAAAAAGGCCGACGTTTATCAATTCCCGTTCGTTAACCTGCGCTTCTCCTCCAGATCGTGACTCCGCGATCCCGTGGCTTCCTTCGAGGCTGGCCTCGCGTCTGGGAGGCGATGATGGCTTTCCAACGAGTGTCTGGAAAGCGATGGGATTCTTTGAAAATATTTATTAGAAAAGCGGTAGTCGTGAATCAGCGGTATCCTCTTTAAAATAGCCCTCAGGAGCTGTAGCTATGCTTGATTGTAGCTACAGTACGGGTTTAGCGATCCCGAGGTAACCGAGCTGTAGGGAGGCCAGTGTGCATCAACAGACTACTGGCATTCCCATTAGGGATGAATGATGAAGAGAGGTATGCAAGCAAATGCAACTGCAAGGTAATGCAAGGAAGAATTAAATGAATGTGGAGAATGAAGAAATGCAAGACTGGTACATTAGGTGTTATAGTCAAGTTATATGTAGGCAGTATATTTCCTTTATTCCTTTTAAACGCGCAAGTTTTGCCAGGCTTGTTTGAGGCCTCTATGTTCATTCTCCAAGGCGGGACATTTAAATACGAGCTGCGTTAGCGTATCACCGAAAAGGAATTCCGTTGCTATGTCGCAAACGGCGTTATCTCGCGAGCATCTGATCTCCGGCACACAGAATGCGTATCTCGACCAGTAATTAGAGCATCGAGTGCAAGCCACCGCTCGGGTTGCTCGAAACAGCCTCACTATTTCGTAATTACCGGTTCGACGCGCGGTCAGGTGTAATAGACTAGCAATTATACAATGAGCGGAAGCCTATCGATTCGGTAACGTGTCGTTTATTGAACTTAAGAAGGGATCTTGTCAGATTAGCTGATTCGATCTATTAAGGAGATTTGCATCTTCCTATTCTTCCGAATCTTTATTCTGAAACTGAATCGTGGAATTTCGTCTTCGCAAATAGATTTCTCTTCTCAACGAGAAGAGAACGAACCGATGGTGATCGCTATCTGAGGACCCGAAGTTTCAGCGTGGCGGTTCAGGTGTTAGATCGGTAGATACGATAGACCCAGTTTTAGGCGGGATTACGGCCACGGATTTTACCAACAGTACACCGAAGTTTCCACATAGTTACCCATTAAGACATTGATCAGATCAGCGCTATTTAACTTGGGTGCTTCGCGGTGCAACCGTTGATAAGGAAACAGTAACCTTCGCGAAGAGGCAAAGTTAGCTCGGAGTTGTTTCGGCGAAAGTGCGCAGCGTTGGAGAAATCAGAGACCCACGATACAGAATATTTGTTCTCGGTTGGCTGGATCTCGTGGTGCAAACGTATGCAAATGTATGCAGACGTATGCAAACAATTCTTTCCATTTGATCCATTTTTCATCCATATTTGTAACTCAATAATCGTACGCTTCATTTAACGAGTTCGTTTTTTAATTACTTTTTTATTATTTCTATTATTTTTCATTCATATTCGTTGCTCTGTAATCGTACACTTTATTTGAGGAACTCGTTGTTCATTTACTGGCATCCTACACGATACATGTGTACCAGTAATGGGCAAAACCTTAGGTTTCGACTAAATCTGAAGTTTGCCGATATGTTTGTCTCGTTTCCTCTTTTGAACATTTTCCAGAGAAAGAAACGAGACAAACACATCGGCAAACCTCAGATTTATTCGAAGCCTAGGGTTTTGCCCATCTCTACGTGTTCGTATTATCTGAAGCAGCACATGTTTTTGGTTCCAATTCCGGTTTCCCTCGGTGTCAGGAACACTTTCCTAGACTTTTCCTTATCAATAAATCTGGAAGCAACAACGCCGGTATCTGACCCATAAGAGACCAGTTGATTTCCAAGAAATTCCTCCAATGTCAGCGAAGGGTAGAACGCGCGAATCTGTTGCAACTGGTCCGCGACATCCGCCAAGGAAACCGAGAAATAATTGCAAACGAGGCATGTCCGGCGCACAGGAGAGTGACATTCGCGGCAGGAAGCGGCGGCATGCACCGGTGGACGAGCATCGGCCAGGACGAAGCGCCGAGAGACGGGTGTGTTTACATCGGTGCGTGATCGATCGTCGCGTGTTGGCTGGTCGCTGTCGACTGCAGTTGCGTTGTTTCCTCGATGCGCTGCGTAGGATTGTGTGCTCGGTCACGTGTTACGGCTTACGCACATGTCTTGTCTGTCACGCTACATCGCGCGAGCTCGGAGCAAAGAGGCCGAGCCAGTCGATCGAGCCTCGTTAGGATGGGACGCGTTTATCTAACCGAGCTCGATCAGCTGGTGTAGCTTGGCCCTTTTGATGCGCGCCTCGAGGGGACGCGACTCTGAGGCTCCGTTTCTGGCTAAAGGAACGTGCAACCTGGTGGTCATTCTTGATGTGTTGACACTTTCCGTTCTAATTCCCAGAGACGTTTCGCCGCGGTTAGATATTCTCGCACGCGAAGGTTTTTGGGGTGCAAGAATCTGGGGCCGGGGTGTCGTTTCGTTTCTATTTGCCGCGAAGAAGTCACAGGACATTAGTTTTGGAAGTTTAAAGCTTTCGTTTTTTATGAATTTTTATACGTTGAGGTCGAGATAAAGGAATACGATCACCTGGATCTTTTTTAAATACAGATGCAATTTCTTCTTTGCTATTTGCCCTGAAGAGTCATGAGACACTAGTTAGAAACGTACGTTATCCTTTTTTGGAATTATAAGGGGCAACAGTTTCAGATCCTCTTTTGAGATCCTCTTTGGAAATCCTCTTGGGGAGAGTATAAAATGTAATACGGATATAAAGAACATCCACGAAGTGTTTTTCAACTTGATTTTGATGTAACCTTCCAGGTTTATAGAATTATATTTTCTTTAGCAACCGTGAAAATCTAGTAATTCAGGTCCAAAGGGTGAAACTACCCTTCGAGGTTTTACTTTTGTCCTTCCCTAAAAGGAGTTAAAGAATGGAGGATATTTTGGTGGGAAATAATACAGAAAAAAGTTAACGAGGAACTTACAAAATTTCAAGACGAAAGATATAACGAACTATTTTGTGTTGATATTGTATACTACATTTAACTCGTACGTCGACGATAGTGTTCAAGATTTTTTTACACGTGTACACCGTGTTATTTTCCGCCAAAAATTAACAGAAAAGTGAACTACTGATTCTGTTTCGCGGCCTGCTTTGACACCGAATCGTTCTGAATTATTGTGTCGTCATTAAGTCAGTATGTCATGTAGCTGCCCACGCAGAGGCCTGGTGATAAATTCACGGAGAACGTGGGATTCTTTTTTGCTCGCCAGATCAAGATAACTTATTCTACCACTGTTCAAGTCAATTTGTACAAGCGTATTCGCTGTATTACAACTGTCATTTCATCGCGCATAGTGACAGTCTCGTATCGGTGATCTCATGTTTGGTCTAATATTCCTGTTGTTTTTTCAAAGACGGCGACATTGCACAAACTCGGAATCACTCATTGTGTGTTGGTAATACAAATTTATGCAATTATAAGTAACAAGTGTTAGTAATAGCGTTGCATGAGTTGCTTCCTGGGGCGTGCCTTTGGGTTCTATAAGTAGAATAACAATGTCGTAAGACATGTGTGACTTTTGATGATAAAAGGTTATGGTTGTAGATGTTCAAGGACATTTTGAAGAGAAATAGATTGTTGCAAGGAAGATCAGAGTGAAATCTGAGGGCTTCGTTATCTCTAAAGAGTTACATGTTTACATTTATGTTTAATATTTACTTGTAGTTTGTTTCTTAGTAAAATTGAGGTGTCCATAGGTTAAAGGTTTTCTACGAAGAGAATGATTTGCCAAGCTATAGGAATGTCTTCGAGTATGAATTCATGATTTTGTTAAAGTTGGAATAATGATTCGAGTAGTTGCTTGTTTAGAGATTTAGATTCAATAACAATAATTATTCATAAATAATTTCATAATAACGTTGGAATATCCACTGTAACTTAGAACAATAAAACCTCACTGTCGAAACATCGAAAGATCGACAATCACAATCGAACGCGTAAAAATAGCTGTCGACGAATGCGAATTGACTCTTATAAAAACATAGTTCAGCACGTACGACGAGAGGTACGCGTTTCGCGAAGCGTATCGCGCGCACCTATCCTCCTTATTAATAATTGCGATGAGTCACGCTTGAATTAAACGCTCGCGGAACAATACCTAATAAATTAGACGCGACGGATGATAATGGGTTGCACAATTCCCATGTAATTGCTACGTGGACATCTGCTTCGGACCTTGCAATTGGAACCTGAACGCAATACAAATTCTAAGAAAGCACTCTTCAATTTCTCTCCACAAATCTATATTTCTTTTATTTCTCGGAAAGGTGCACATGAAACATTTTTATTAACACGAATCTACTCGAGTACGTTTGTCTAAGTGAATCCATCTCGTTTTAGGGTCTTTAAACTGACGTGTCTTCTTAAAAGCAACGTTCTATGACTCGTCGCTGTTCGACAGGTTGACGTCGTTCGTAAAAAAGATGCGTCGCTCGAAATGCTGCGAATTACTCGATACAACGAGACCATGACAATTTGTCGAGGACATAGGAACGCAATGGAACTTGTCTCGCGTCACGGTTGCACTTTTCTATCGTCCCCTCCATTCTTCTGGTTTTCTGGTTTTCTCTCAGCGTTTCGGTTCCACCTTTGACGTGCCGCGAAATAACGGCGGGGGAGGGGGCGGCAAAACATTCACCTGGTTCGAGAGCGTCGTTCGGCGAAGGGGAAAGAGAAATAGAAATGGAGACAGGAATCGGAGGAACCTATTGCACAGGAATCCTAGCGTCGCGTGTATGCGTGATCGATCGTGTCGCGTGTCGCCTTCGACGTTGCATTGCGGTGCGTGCGCAGTCACGTGTCGTGTCGCGAAGAGGAAATGACTACGTCATGAAAATGTTTCAAAGATCGCGTAGATCCGCGGTCGCGCCGGACACGTTCCCTAACCGTACATCGGGAACGGGGACAGCGTATTGGACAAATTTCGGTTTGGATGAAATGTTTATTCCAAGGAAACACGCGGAAGGGGGCTAGGAAGAATTAGTTTCTCTAAAACCGGGCTCGATGTCTGCAACGAAAACATAATATATTACCCCTGCAAATTATGAAAATCTTGATCACGCTCAGTTTATTGAAATATATGGACATCTCGAAGCAAAGGACTTAACGTCACATTCGTAACAAACTCCTCAAATATAGATAAACGAGCCACGATCGATCGTCTCGATGGATCCTAAAAGAATAAGTGTCTGGTTCGGTCGTGAGTTTCAAGGATGCCGTGGTTTGAATATACTTTGGCCAAGGATAATTACGAAGACAAAGAATTTGTAACGCGAAGGTGATCGATAACTGGCCTCGTAGCCACCGCATGCAACTTTGTGCGGCTGAATGTCGCGTTGGAAGTTCAAGGGTGAATCTCGGATTCCACGCAAGACGAACTCAATTTCGCGTTAGAACGTGGTGGAAACTGGGATTTGGCGAGCGTCGAGGCAGTAGATCAACGAACGTGAAAACCCCGAGATGCGGGAGGTGCAAAATTACACGAATTCACCTCATAACTGATCATGTCTCATTATATAGTCGTGCACCGTCTCGAGATTGCATTTGCATCCACGCCCGCTTAACGAGATTCCATCTGCATATGCATCCGAAGACGAACTGCGTTAAACTGCATTCTGTCGCGTCCGCAGATTGGAATTACGCGATTAAATTCTTCGGGTCCCTTTCTTCGGCGCGCCCCTCCTTTTGGCACGCGTAGGGCGGCTGTTTATTGGATCTACGCAAACAACACGTGGTAATTTGGCTTTCCTAGCACAGTAACTTGTATAAACTCTCATACTTGTAAATAAATAATATCTAGTCAATAAATAATATCGGATCGGGGGACTCTCATTAAATAAAATAAGCGGAATATTTATTTAGCAACTAAACTCTCGTGTTTACATACGGCGATATTCCATCGTGGCTACACAGTTGCGTGACAATCGATATGTTAATTTGTAATAAGGAAAAATATTGTAAAGACTGGGATCATACATAATCATGCAACGGTATTGAAAAAAGCAGGGAGTTTACGTAGGAGTATCGAAGAATGAATTATGTATTTAATTTATTCCCGAAGAGAGACTGAAGTAAGGTCGAAACGTAGAATGAATAATAAACGTTGTGTGCAAGAAAAGAATTTTTGCTAACTAAATCGAACTTGCTGGTAGAACCATATAAAAAGAAGGAAAATCTCCCTTCGATATTCTACTGAAGTTTCATGGACGGGAGCATGGGTTATTTCAAGAAATTACATGAATGATGATCCAAAGAGTTTCCTTCTGAATGGAATATGAATTCTTTGATCAGAATATTTGAAAATGCTGTTTCAGTATTGGTCTAGATTTGATACTAAATAATTTAATGATCTATGGTACCAGCATCATAAAATAAATGCAACGTATCCTGACACGGTTAATTTTAATCCAAGGCCAATCTTTATTGTTTCATGCGGCATCCGAGAAATGAAAAATGGACGTACCGACATTAAGTGTCGAAGATAATCGCCACGAAACCTCGTTACAACAACCGAAAGCAAGACCAACTCGCGGAAAGCTTCATTGTCTGTTTACTGGGAGATGGAAGGAATCATCCATTATGGATGGTTGCCTCGCAATCAAACAATAACCGGGGAGAGTTATATTGCGAGCAATTAAACCGTTTGAAGTCGACGGTGGCTACAAAATGGCTAGTCTTGTTCGTCTGGCGGGGAGTTTTGTTCTGGCAAGACAATGGTGGATCACGTGTTGCAAGAGGAGCTTTAGGAGAATTATTAGGCTTCAATTGGGAAATTATAGATTATTTATCACATTTGTTGCCCCATTAAACTTCCACAAAATATTCAGAATTGTTCGAATAGAAAAGGAGTACCAGTAGGAGGAACCAGAGAATTTAATAAGAATCAAACGAATTCCATAAACTGTCGGTAATTATACAGTGGGTCTAGCTAAATCTAGAATTAATCAGTGGAAGGTGAAACCATCTATTGAAAATGTGGAATACAATTTTTTCATAAGGGAGGTGATTTTCGAGGAAATTAAGTTTTAAGATTATCGGAACACGCGTGCTATGGAAAGTGACTTATTCTACTTGCGCGCTATCGTCCGTTACCACTGACTGAGTAGAATGGTTTGATTTACTGTTTAGAACATAATAAAGTTTACGAAACATCATTAATTTTGACAACAGATGAAATATAACGTAGATTACTACAAGAATTAGTACTTGCGACAGACGTTCGTAATCAATCTTTGAGAAGTCACTTCTGAAATTGCAAACGAATAAGACTTGCGACAGAAGGTAATCAAGTTTCCTAACAATCACCTTTCGCGAAAGACAACGTCGACGATCAATCCGTGTATTTCCACGCTGCGAAAATTGAGATTACACGAACCGGAGAGTCCCAATCGCGACCGCTTCAGAGATGAAAGTTGTTGATTCAGCGCTTGAGCGTGCGAAAGCCACGTCGCTCGCGGTATAGCTCAATACATCTCGAATCCGTTTTATCCGAGAACGTCTACACACCAGGTGTCCGTTGAGAGCATCACGGTTCAGGTAATCGGACACCATTTCGGTTCGCGTCGCGTTTTCTTCACCCGGGGGGAGTAAGTGCGCCACCGATGGAACGTAACGTAATAGTAGCGCAAATATTCCTCGTCTGGATCGTGTTGTCACCGTCACACGACCAGAGGGGTCACCAGCCATCGTCTTGCCTACCGTACGGAGATATTGCCGCCCTTAGGGAGGCTTCCTCAAACACCCGTCTGTCTGGCCCAGCCGCCAGCGCGCGGGGTTGCTAAATCCCACGACCCCGGAATCGATATATCGGTACGGTTCGAGTGCGTGAAGTGGCTCGGGGCTCTGTCGTGTTCGCGTAGACGGCTTCGATTTACCACTTAACGCAAACAAAATCGGAACTCTCGCTTGATCGCCGATTACGGGAGACGGGGACGAACCTGAAGAGAGCAAAACTTAACAAATTCCGCGACGTCTCGATGCTGATTTATTGGAATAAGGAGGATCAATTTGAACTTTGAGCACGAAGTAACATTGGCGTGATTTCAATATACATAATGTCATTTCTAAAGCACTTTCCTCTGGCGCTAAAAGGGTTAAGCATGTTTAACATTCCACGTTGATTGATCGCAAAGTGAATCCTCGTCAACCCTGTTTGTTCTAAATATTTCTGGACATCACTAGCAGCATCAAAGGCATTCCTAAGGGCCAATTAAAATGAACCCCCCCCCGTTCGATCCACGCATCGACGCAAGATACGAAAGTACAGAGGTCCGATGTCTCCCTGGAAAGTTTACAACGCAAACTCTGGTCGAAACACAAACAAGAATGTTGGTAACACAGTGGGGTCTTGAAGCGGTCCTATCTTCGAGACTGATCGCAGATAAAGCCGATTAATCAGGGCCCGAACAGCTCATTCTCTTTGGGTTGCATTCTCGTCTTTGCCAGTGGAGGGAACGCTCGATAAAACGAAAACAATTACTCCGAACACCGCGGTCCTCGTTACCCGTGCCGCGAGCGGTCGACGATGTCGTCTTGTCGGACACGGAGGAAACAGTTTCTCGGAACACATTCGAAAAAGGGAGGCTTCGTAATAAAATACCTAATGGAAACCCTCGCGCAGCTGTAAGAAGCGATGCCACGCATACCTTCTTCGCCTAATGCCCGTGGCGCCCTTGGTTCTCTCGTCGAACGTTATCGGTATTAAAGTACGTAGGTTACGTACGTAGGGCAATGGGCGCCGTTTCCGTGGGGAGCACACGCGGAGTGTCACGCGTCGATTTCGAGGAAAGTTCGAGGGTGCTCGGGAAATTGAAAAATATTCGCCTCGGGCTTGGGAGCCTGCGAACACGCTGCGAAGTCGACCGAATAACGTAAAGGTACGATTCATGATTGAACAGAGAGTTGTAAATTGAAAAAATAGTTGAAGGAGTGAAAAGCAAATAAAAAGGATTTCAGATGAATAAAAAGAATGGAATATTTCATATTTCTGCATTTTATCGCGAAGCGACAATAATAACAGTCGTGCTTCTCGAGTTGATGCTGGTATCACTGACCCAAGTCAGTCGATAGCCCAGTATCCGCGGCAGCGTTATAACATTGTGACCTGGTGCCGAGCCTATACCCTATATTAATAATTTACTGATCTACCATTGGCAATAATAGCTTCTCTCAGTGGTTGCATCGTACTGTGCACTGACCTTTCTGTGACACTTTTATCGACGGAATTCCGCATTTTCTCCCTTAATAATTGCTGCTATATCTCTGAAAATTATTCAATCCCTTTCCTATTTCAGCCGGTGATCGGTAGACTTAATGCTCGAATTAGGTCAAATGGTTATTGTTGATATTTTATATATATTTTCCCATAGTTTCTTTGATCATAAATGCAGTAACATTCGCAGTATAGTTACTACAATATAATAAAATAAATAAAAGAAGGAATCTGATCTAAATTTTTCTGAGGTACATCGCTACTACTATACGAAACATCAAAAAAATAACCCATCGACATCATTAATCGTTATAGAAATTGAGAGTAATATGTACGGTTGAGGAACCGGTGTTTTCATTGAAATTGACGCATAACGTCTCGCATGGTTCTCGTGCCAGGTACACGAGCGATTCCACGCCGGCGGGTCGTGTACTGAATTGTATTCGGTAACCTCATTGGGGGGGCTTATTCCAGTAAGGCGACAAAGAGAAGGAAGTCCTACGAACGTTGGGGCTCGCACCGACAACGAGGACGTAAATCAGACGAAACTGCACCGTAGAATTAAGGGACTCTCTGGCGTCTTGTGTTCTTAATGAATGTAGCGCTGCCTCTAATTAGACGTTCTTAATGCGGACCGTCTCCCCGCGCCAGCGCCGAGAGAAAGTGTCGTCTTAACCGCTATTCATAAATGATTCGGCCCCGGGAATCGAATGTAACCTTTGCGGTCGAGAGATAAGTCAACGTGAAATATCGCGGACGCAAAAAGACGCTGCCGTCCGCGAGAAATCGGGCTTTTTCTGAGAAAACGTGGCTCGAATTTAATCGAAAATGTTCCGCGAAGCACACGGTGCGCCTAGATGCGATAATTAATCCGAAGCTGTAAAAATATCAGACTCGGGGATCGACGAGGCGATGGGAGTTGGCTAGCGAATTAGAATGCAGGAATTTCATTTTTCCTGCCCTGTTCGTGAGAAATGGAAATTTAATTAAATTTATTATAGTGTATAATACAGTATTAGATTTAACCGCGTCAACATTTATATAGTATCATTTGTAGCTACTACCAAGTTATAGAATAATACGTTAGCTTGAAAAAAATAATGAAAATTGCAAAGTACCCCTTAATCTAAGCTCGTGAAGAGATTACTTTATCAATCCACACCCAGAGAAAGCTTACTCTTAGCCTACTGCTCCTTCTTGTCATACAGTCTTGGACAGCCCGCGAGCCAGAGTTTCTCTATGTGACACATCAATAGTGACGGTAACGCAGTTACTAACGGAGCCGGGACATCGACGTGGATCTTCGACGTCGAACAACGACCCCTGCGATCGAAAATGAGAGACAGTTTGGTGAAGACGTCAACGTAACAGGTTGTCCGGTCAGCAGCGCGACGTTTAACAGCCGTGGCGAGACGAACGCGCGGATGAAGTCACCTCGCCTTTGATACCCCCGGGGAAACTGAATAGGCGCGTCGAGCGGCGAATGGCGCGCGAACTAGACAGCGCAATTCCTGTTTCGGAGGGTCACTGCATTCGGGACGTTCTTTATCGCCAATCAGCTCGACCCCTCGACCGAAATCTCTCTCCCCTTTCCGGTTGGCCGCCAATGCGCTTTCAGCCCCGCCGCAACCTTGGAAGACCGATTACGTATAATTATCCGCAACCTATTACGCGCTAAAACCTTGTCACCGCGATTATCGTCAGAGTGTGAAACTGATGGCTGGCACCATCGTTCGCCGGTCGAAAGTTCGTCCCCCTCGTACTGGTTTAGACGTCGTTTGGCAGACTGCAACTCGAACGGGTAGTGGTTGTTTTTCGGCTGGAAGAGCACTTCGAAGGGAATTTATTCCGAGTCAACGCTGTAACGGAACATGCGAAGCTCTCTGGGGTCTGTTTGGCACGCGTGTAGGAACTCGAAATATATTTTTGCTCGTGTTTGTGCTTTGTGGTAGCCGCAATGATATTTGTCGTTGAAGAAAGGTGAGCGCGGTGTCTCATTAATTTCTCGAATTTAGTGCATCGTTTTAATGTGAACTTTGAAGCTTTAGCATCGAAGAAAATGGAAAACAAACGATTTTCATCGACGCACGAGGCAACCCTTTGAAAGCCACGTCGAATGTGTCGTGTAGCAAGCGTCTACTAGGTTTCACGACAAGGATTTGGCGTTCGCGGCCAATCAGTCAGCGGGGGGAAAGCTTTTCGTTCGATGTTGAACGACTTTGTCTCCTCCCTTGTATCTACGTAGGAACGGGCACGCTGGTAGATCAGAGGGAAATAATGTTTGGTCATGTCTCGAGGGAAGAGTCAAGATTCCTTTGGGAAGTCCCTTCTGCGGAAGATAACTTCGTGTTCGGGGAGTTTTACGGTAAGGAGCTTGATAGATTGCACTTCACGGGGTACGATACGAGCGGTCTTTTGAGAAACTGTTTGGCAGTGTTTCCCTTCGTCTCGTCCTGTTGTTGATTCGGGCGTTTGACGATAGGTTTAAATAAGAAAACATTCGGATGTGTATACAATGTTCCTGATACTACTTGCGTGTGAATGAATAAATGTTGTTATAGCTCGTGTATGTTGAATAAACCTAAACGCTTATGAAATTTGTGAATGTAGGAATGTTAAATAAAACAGTGACTGGGATAAAAATGAAGATTTCGTTAAAGATACGTTTCTCGATTAAAAAGAATAATCGTGGGTCCTGGGTAGCGAGCCATCTTCAAAATTCATTTAGCGAACTCGAGACGAGCCCACCCAACTGTTCGCAGTACTCTTCCCATTAAAGGTAGTTTGTAGTCGCTAAACAATTTCCGATGTCTCGATTTTATCGTCTAATGGTCAAACTTCGGATACTTCTTGGATTCGTGATACGCCGTGGCAGAGTCGCCACGTCCCTTTATCGCTCCGCGCCATAAAGTTAGCTGGCGACTGGAAGCTCCGACAGATTGGATTTGTTATCATATAGAGAGGGGATTAAATTCTGAGCATTTCTTAAACGTCTCCGACGAGCGGACCGTTAGCCGTGGTAGTTTACGTCGACCGCATTAACATGAATTTCATCAATTCACGCGCGCCGGTGGCTGAATACACCTAGTGATGTAGTTGAATTCCAGTTTGGGCTGATATCCATTGAACGAGCCGGGCGTCGGCTAAGCTGTATTCCCGTCGAATCGGGGGAGCGTTATTTCTCCGTGACGCTATGGAGCTAGAATATTATATTCGCCGCGGAATTATGCCATCTATCAAAATACCGATGCCTAGGATAATTGATGCTATCGGAACGACGACGCCAGCCATGCTAGACAGCACATGGCGTAAAATTGAATATCGATTAGACGTTCCGGGAGGGCTCGGAATGGAGCTCGCTGCGGCGAAGTTATTAATTTCCCTCCGCGGTCGAATCTCTCGATTAAATGGCAGCAATAACGTCGAGTTTATAACGCGGACTTACTATTAATTAATAATGCGCCGGTGTTGCTAATTAGAAAACGCAGCGACGTTCCACGGTCTTGCATCTACGATTACTCAACGCGTTCTTCGTGGATGATTTTTCCGTTGACTTCTGATCTTTGATGGTGGGGGTTGAATTCGATCTGGTACCGAAGTCTCATACATCGAGGTACGAGGCTTTGATTGTAGAATCATGGGTTAGGTACGAATTCAAATTTATTTCCTAATATTTTCTGTATTGCTATTTAGTGAGACAAATTGAATATATAAATCTATTATTTCTCGAAATCCGTATCTTTCTGAATTCATATTGCGTTGTTCAAATTGGCAATTTCCAATCTACTGTTTGCACGCGAGAAAAATGCAACAGACTCTGTCCTCAGCGTCACAATTGTCCACACCCTTCGAAGAACGAACGATGTTGTTGCAGTGAATATTTTTCCCCATCCTCGACGCGTTTCACCCCACGTGGATCGGGATTCCATGGATTGGAATCGTCGAAAGCGTCCTAACGAGCGAATCAATCGGCTCCACGAGACGGCTGCGCTTGGAAATGGAACAGAAGTCGGTAAACGGATTGCGTGGCAGCGTTCCTGCGGGCAGCGACCAACAATAACAGCTAACTCCTGCCGGGGTTCGAGACTATCGATGCTAATCGATCGCCAAGCGATATATCCGCGTTGACATAACTCGGGAATTTATCGGCACCGTTACACACGCCGGTATAGCTCGATATGCTAATAAAGGACTCCCGCGCCATGCTAGGCGTAACATGAACACCGGTGCTACACCTATGTGGATTTAACCGTGTGCCTTATGATCGTGACGAATGTTTGATTCTGCAAATTGATGCACGGACGCGCCGCTTCTAATTCTGGCGCCGTTCCAGCGTTTTACTCGGACGATTCTGCATGTCGTCGGATTATTGTTCGGTGTTGACGTTCGTTTCGACGTTATATCTATTATTAGATCGACGAAGGATTTTTTGTTCCTTTATGAATTAAATCTTGTTTTCAAAGTGAGGATAAAAAGAAGAAACATCAAGAAACTCGCTCTTTAATATGATATTTAATTTACTGATGATAGATTACTGTTCAGAGTATTGCGCCTTCTCTTTTGTATATATATGTAAATAGACATCTGTTTAATCAGTTGGTGCACCAATAACTGCGCCAGACAGAGTCTCCTATCACTCGTCGTTCGAGCTAAATTCACTATGGGCCCATCATACTTAAATCCAAACAGAAGAATTCTTCGCGGAACAATTCCACGGAGGGTTGTAAATCGCCGCGGCCCGCACTCGATTTCGTCGACTTAAATTCACAATTAGGAAAATTATCCTCGTTTCGCCCCGACTCGCCGCTTAAGAAAGAATTCGTTCCTTTCTTCCCTTTCACGTAATATCGGAATTCCGTCTCGCAGTTATTTTGCGTCGCTCGGAACGCCGCCCCCGTCGATTCATAACATTTGCGACCCCTTAAATTATTCGTTGCACCGTATTCGTGAACTTTCCAATTTTCAGCAAGGTGTACCCTCGTTTCGTGCGCCATTGTTGCTCCGTTGTTTGCCAGAAGCTAGGGGCCCCCCTGCCCCCCTACGTTTCAGCCGTGCCAGGCACGATGAAATTTCCACCGGGAGCTTTATTCCGATTTTTGCGAATGTTGACGTTTCTTTTTCGCCTCCTCTCTTCGGCGCTTCGTCCAATAGCGGGTGGCGAGGTTTTATTCCTCCCTCTCCCCTTCGCCCCAACCCTCCGAACCCCCGCGTGCTTGCAGAGGTTCCCGTTCCACGGCTGTTCGGTTCCACTCTGCTCCTTTCTGAACACCCTCCCACGGCACGGAGATCCGTTTCCAACTGCCTCGATGTCAGCTCTACGGCCAGCGAAAGGGAGAGAAAAAGGGGATGAGCTCGTTCTCAATCGATATTTTAAAGAGACTGCGAATGCTTTCGACCTTTGCCGTGAGATTTGTTTTTAAAGCGCGACTAATGCGAACGATTTGGGGGTAAGCAAACGATTTCAGGCGGAGTAAGTGCTGCGTAATTCCTCCACGCCCATTGTAGGCGCCGTTGGCAAATTTATTTATATGTAGGCAAGGGTGAGGAGTCGTTTTTCTGCTGACAATTTGGAGCAGACAGAATTCAGAGATACGATTGGTTTATTGATACTAGAATTACTGTTTGCTTTAACTTACGAAGCGACTCGAGATCCCCTTAGAACTTCAACTTTGTCGCAAATTAAATAAATTTGTAATATCACGCTTTAAGATCACGCAAGATGACCAGTTTTTATTTTTCGAGTTTATTTCGGTGAATGTATTACCTCGAGCAAGCTTCCTATCTCGGATTAAATACGCTTCTAAGCGGCTTAAATCGCGACTACCAGATAAACGGATTAGAAGTATGTGTAATGACAGAATCTAAATCCGACGGAAGTCTTTTGAGATTTCCCAGACGAAGTAATATTTGAAAATGTATCCAGGGAGGGATATAAGAATTTTTTAATATTTTAAAAGAACGTTTAGCTCCTATTGAACAGAATTCAGATCTTCGTACCTTCTTACCTTCGTTATTTAAAACGTACTGGAAATACAGAAATCGATTCAAAGCACAGGATTTGTACGAAAATACAGCGAAACAATTTTTGTGTTTTATTTTCTTTGTGCACCCGTCGACGAAATAACATGTAGCAATAACACGAACATCCTGTATAACTTCGCTTTATCGGACCGAATTTATGAATAATACTCGATAGTATAAATAGTACAAATGAAACAGAATTTGATGTATGCACACGTGCGGAAGTGATTCAATTTTTTAACATATGAGAAGCATCAAAGCATGTTCGGTGTTTCGAATAATTACATGTTTTATTCAAAAGTATCCACTTGCGCCCATATTAATATCGACACACGGTACACCGTTGCAAACTCAAAAAGTCGCAACGAAATATCACAGTTATTACCCCGCACAACTGCCAACTTTCATCAGATCTTACAATTTAATATTCCAAACCAGCCCTCTCGATTATTTCTCGCCGCAACACGTAAGTAAGTCGCAGCAAACACAGAGATAGGAAACAATTAAAACCACATCGTTCCACCGTTCTGTCTCAACGCTACTCCTCGCCATTAGTACGTCGTCTCGGTTGTGCCAAACACGCGGAAAACAGCAAAGGCTGAGCGCGTTTGTTGGTTCTCTCGCGAAGGGCTTCGGTGCGGTCGAAACGCATGAAATTTCGTTATAGTTTCGCGTCGTTCGCGACAACTCTGGCGAAAGACGAGCAAGAACGAGCGTCTGCGGGGAATTGCGCGAACAGGAAACGCGTGCATGCAGGGACGTGCAGGGGGTCGATTCGGTTGCTTAACGTTCTCGCTGATCGACGAATGGGGACAGAAACGGAGGCAGCTCGAGGAACGGATTGCGGGTCAAGAAGCAAAAGAAGTAAACTCGGGTCGGTTGCGTCGCTCGGAGAAGCGACGGCTGCGGGAAACTGCGAATAACAGTTGGCTGAAACGTGCTCGGTTAGAACGGATCCGTGTACTCGACGAGAATCCGAGGAGCAGAGGTAAACAAGCCCGGCCGAGCGATAAATTTCAGAAAATCCAGGAAGCTGCCCGGTAAAAGGATGCGATTGTTCGGATCGCCTTTCCGCCCTGGCGGTCGCGATCAGTCAGGAGAAATTAGTTTCCCCGCGGCGAACGCAACGGAGAGATGTTTATCATGGTAACACCTCTTCGTTCGCTGGTGTTTCTGAAACTCTTGGCTCGTGACTCCGTTTCGACATCTGTTTATAACCGTAGCCGTCGTTTCACGTGATTGGCGTTAGTTGACGGAGATAATGGTGCGGCATTTATCTCGGTTCCTTATTAATTTCACGATAAAATGGAAATAACTCGATCCGGTCTTAAGAGAAACTTCTATATCGCGTTGACGTTTCGGCCGAGTGAATGCGACTCTTTTCATTGATGTTTTCTATTTCTAAATCTATCAAAGCATAGATTTCGATTCTTTTGCTAGAAAAATTCAAGAGGATCATCCTCGACTTCTCACCAAATTAAATCTCTTGCTCGTCCCATCATCGAAGAATTATCCCTCTTCATCGTCAACAGTATTAAAAAGTCTTAAAGATAAGTGCCAACATGTTCTTTAAATCGTCTCGGGAAGCGCAACTCGGTGAGTGTTACTCATTCAGAGTTATTCCTCGATATCGAAGCTGGACGTTAACGCTTGCCGAGTTTTTTTTTAGGGGCGCAAGAATTACGGGGATTATGACAGATAACGGCGAATAAACGGTGGATATCAGAATAATGCCGCGAGTGGAGTAGCCGTCGTGGAAATAAATTGCGAAGAACGGGACCGAGGCACGATATCCGGGCAGAGGGAAAAGCCAGGAAGCGAGGAAGTTGTTCGTGCAGCCGGCTCTCTCGCTCGTCCGTGAATCGAGGCATGAAGTATACAAGAATGCTAGTGCAACGAAATTAGAGAAAAGGGGGAATACCGGGCTGAAAAGCCCCAGGTAAAATAAACCACACATGGCGGCGTTCGTTGCGCGAGCGTGGGCGCTACACGAACGATAAAGCTGTAATAATTGCTGCGATAATAAGTCAAATGAGCCGCGAAACGCGTTGTTGCGCCGCGTAGTGCAGAATGTTTAACGTTTCAAACGGAATAACACGGATTCGCAGCTAATTTTAACCGCAATTTGTCGTTCAATTTCGGTCTCCGACTGGCGCAATTCGAGGAGCTCGAGAAACTAGCGAATCGCTGTTTCGTTGACGCGATGTCAACTATCTTCGTGTGGCATGAGAAAGTGACACGGATATCTGAAAAAGTTCATGCATGTTTTACAAATGTCGTATGCTTAAAGTGTATCACAATAGTGATCATTGATAGGTGATGCAAACCTTGAGGTCTATGCAATAAAAAAAGGCTCGATAGTAGAAGGGTCGAATGGCCTCTGTCACAGTGAATTTCCTGCGCAACTCGTTGCAAGCGAATAGACTGTTACGTCCACAATCCAGAAAAGACATAACAGTTTTCTGTGTTCGGAAACGCGTGGGACGTTCGTCGAGGAGGAATTCCATCCGCGATAGAAACGATTCTCCGATTTCAGTCAGGGTGTTTCGAGTTGTGTCCCAGACACCAGCTTCTCCCCTTGCGCGCTGCATTACGTAACTCATAATTCCGAAGTGGAAGCCGCCGACAGGCGAGAGGACGAAACCGGTATACATATAGCAACGATTACGACTGCAACCATCCTTGGACTCGACCCCCTCGTGAATTTTAAAGCGCTAATCACCAGTGTCAGATATGGACGAAATTCTCATTTGGATGACAAATGTAAGTAAAGAAGGCCGTAAGTGCTATTTTTGAAAAGTAAGCCTTAGCTTACTATAATATTTTTAATTTTTTTTTTTTTTTTTTTTTTTTCGTGGAATGCCTCTAGGGGCCTCTTTAATTTGGTCTTGGGCCCCACGAGAGCACGTATAACGGCTTCAGTGGCTGCCGCTCCATAAAAGTTTATGGTTCACCTCGTGGAAGGTGCAAGTCCGAGTCGGGGCGTTTCTCCCTGCCACCTGGTACCTTCCGACACTAACAATCGGAACGACGATAATCTTTACGAGCCGCCATCGTTCGAATTACAAATAGCTTTCGTATGCACCGCCGCCTCTCTACTTATATCTTTATCGCTATTAGCGGTGCCCCCGTAATGGATCGTAACGTATAGGTCGATTCAATTTCGCGGCGACGCAACGCGTCCCATTACGCGGAAGTAATTCCCGTGGTTCTCATTTAGATAAAAAGTCCGGAATAGGAAAGTTCTTTAAAAAGAATACCACTCGGTTCACGTTAAATTTAACAAAATTCATACGGCATTCATTCGTAAATTGTAGGTGAACGAAATTCCTGTTCCCTTTGTTACATTCAAGTTATCTTAAATTTAACGAATTGAATCCATCTCATTTTTGACGAATTAAATTTTCATTAAAAAGAAAAGTGTACGGCCCGACTGTTGGCGTGTTATTTTAATTCTACAGCAAGTATGAACGAGCCTCCAACTTTTCACTACTATTACGTGCTCAGTTCACGTCTGCATTAACATCTATCTATCAAGATGCCTCTATTTCGTTCATTAATATATAATTTAAAACAAGATAAATGCCAAGCACGAAGCCTTTGATTCCTCGTTACTATCACGTACTCAGTCCACGTCCGCAATTACGTCCCGAGATACCTCTGTTTACCTTATTAATGTATCGATTGCGCGCAATAATTTATGATTTGTGGTGGTCAGCGACGCCGACGGTTGACAACTCCGCGAATTGTCGCCGTAGATCTTGATCGCCTACCGGTGAAATGCTTCGATTTCAATCGGCCGAGTGCGCCAGCACAGACGCGCAAAGTACCAAATAGAAGTAGCACGCACGAGTGGACACACGATCGCAGACGAACGGGACGGGCTTTTCGAAGTTTAATTGCGACCGGTTACACCGTTGTTGATTAACATCGTTAGTTAGCTAACTGAAGTCGAGTAATTTATTCCCAGCGAAGCATTACGCAAATTCCCATTGATACGCGCGGAGTGTCAATCAGTGACACTCTCCTCGGAGTTCGTGCGTTAACGACACGTGTTTCGGTTTACTGGCTCGCGAAAGGAGTAACAAGCGATCGCAATTAACCCGTATTGTCATTTTATCCGAGTCCAGGGCCAACCGCCTCGCTGTTAGTTTTACATTTTCGCGCGATCCGTGTTCCCTCCGCACCCCACTTGCGTTTAGCCAGATTTTAATGCTGTCCGTCGGACGTTTTACGCGTTCGCGTATTATTTCCTCCTTTTGCCTCAGTTTTCTCCTCATTCGTGCCGCGGCGAAATGGAATTTCGATGGAATTTAGCGGAATTTTATGCGAAAGGAAGCAATAATAATTTGTACAACCATTGGTGCTCTTTTCACTCGTTAATTTTAAAACGTGGAATTAAGACGTTATTTTATTTAACGTATTACTCTGTGCAGGCTTCACTGCGAGATCACTCATTCGATAGTAGGTTGCACGAGCGAATTGCTTGTTTAAATTGTTCCACTTATTTCAATTTACATGTAGGTTGATTTTTTAATAGAAGATAATCTTCCGTGTGGTTATATTTGGTAGAATAAAGGAACTGGGGTGATCGAGATTAGCGTTGGTGTAAGAAAATAATTGTTTCCAATAAGCAATTTACGGTCGAGAAAAAGAAACGTAATTTTTAGACTCGATTGTGATAGCGTACATCTCCTACGATCTTCAATTTTAATTAACGGTTGCGCGATTCTCCGTGCAAGAGATGCTCGATGGGCAAAGGTCGCAGAGCGATTTCTTGGTCAGTTTCGTCGGAGAACTTCTGCTCGGCCGAGCGTCTTAAAGGTCCCGGTGCACCGTTAGAGCACCGCTTCCTGTCGTCTAAATATACGATTCTCTTATGTCAGAACTTTAGAAATGGTTGGTCATTCCGCATGGCGGCGTCTACGTCAGTTTTCTTTAACTCCGCTTCCAGGCGACGCGACGCGACGCCGTCGTCCTTGTCAGGCAATCGTGTTACACCATTTGAATTCCCCGTGAACGCGGGACACTGACGGCCACGACTTAAACGCTGGCGGGAAATTTCGACCGGAAGTGTTCACTTGGATTCGAAGGTTTACGCATTTTACGTGAGATAAAAGAAAGTGGAGCTTCTTGGTATCGAGCATTGGATATCGATGGCTGCTGGCAGGAATTTCTCGTAGAATATTTTATAATTTGTTGAAAATTCAATTTGAGGGTAATAAATATAAATAACGATTAAAATAATTGGCCTGGCGAAGGTGGAATATAAATTCTGCAAAATGCTGCATTTATTCGAAATAATCAGTGACAGACACATACAGTCAGTCTCATAAGTATTCGTACCGTGTATACAAGTTGAGGAAACTAAATTAAACGATAGGTTTTACGTTCCCAAATAAATGTTTCGTTACAAAAAATGTACACAAATAAACTTTGCACTTGTATATATTTATAATGAGAAATTTGTTTGAAAACGTCAAACCTACCATTTCGTTTAGACAAATATCTTGGATATTTTCACTTGTAATTACGAAAGTCAAAAGAAAAGACTACTACGAAGGAACTATTCCGTTATCTTTTCCTGTTAGTAAGCATCTGGTGCTCCGTGTTTGCGTCGACGATCCGATTCGATCATCGATTGCGATAAGAAGGTAATTCGTGTAATAAAGCCTGTCCCTCATTACGCTAATTAGGAAGCAGATCGTGTGACCCGCGTACTCGTGTTTTCTTTTTCTTTTCGCGTGCACTGAACGGATATATAACGTAGCCAAAGGCGTTCCGGCGAGTAACACGCGCTCGTTTTTTTTTTTTTTTTATCAGCTAAACTGATTATCAAGTTCAGCGGAGATAAGCGAGATATCGGAGGCAGTAAAAGTATAGCGTATCGAACGATCTGAATGAAGCGTTGCGTGACAGATCCTCGCGCACCGATAGGAAATCAAATAACTCGGCGATAGTGGAGTTCTTTGGAGTATCGAGTACGGAAGGTACTACGGAAGCAACTACTTTGCGTTTATAGAAAAATTTAGCGAGTCGTGGGAAGTTGTAGATAAAAATGATGACGTACGAACGAAGTATTATCAATTGCGAGTGCCTTTAAAATAGTATAAATCGAACGTGAGCTTTATTTCGCATTTGATACGTTAGAGTGAGAGAAATAGCGAATGGAGATATACATAAAGTACCGAAATTAGCTAAAGAACATAAAGATAAAAGATAAAAGATGTAAAATAGCAGATGTAATATAAAGTAAAATAGAATAAAATAAAAAAGAATACAGAAGCATTAATTTCGATATGGTTCTTGGTTTACGAGCGATAGGGAGCTGGGTAATGCCATTTTGTTTGATAATATAAGTGTAGGTTACGGCGAAATGCTAAGAGAACTTGTAATTAACTAGAACCAGTTAAACCATATAGTGCTATCGTCGATGCATACAAATACCGGCGTAAATAGAAACAGGGAGCAGTGGACAGACACGTCAGACGGGTCGTCTGAAAATGAATTCTCTCGAAAGCACAGCTCGAAACCGTATTACGGGAAAATATTCATCTTCACTTTCGACACGTTTTTCAAAAGAATAACGTTCCTTTACAGCACTGCTTTCGTAGAATAAATTTGCCAAATCTTTTCTGTCCCGAAGCTGACCGAGAATGAACTCGTGAATAAATCCCTCGTGTAAGAGATTCGGCATGAACAAACGCGCGAGTTTAATCGGATTCGTCGCGAAAAATTCCAGGGGGAGAATTCGATAGAGAGACGTTCCGACGAAGCGTTTCGGATCGATGGAATTCCAGGGTGCGCGGAGAACCGTGTTTGTGGATAGTTCGTAAATTTACACGAACCCCTGGCAACCCTTACGAGTTGTCGTCAAGATGACCGTTCGACGCTAGCCGAATTGAAAGTTACGTAATTGATTCAGTGAGGAATTCCGTACGTGGCACCAGGTGCTGCGTGGTGTCCGCCATAAATGTACCTCTACGAAAGGGAGGGGAACTATAGCAAGAGTTCCCGCAAACTTTCCATCAACTATTTGCTGATTTTCCAGCGTAGGACATCGATCCGTTGAACAACTGATGTTTACATTACCGAGGTCCGTCGGGACGAGCCGTGCGTGTAACATATTGGATTTATCAACCTCCGGTCGACGGTGTTGTGAGAGGTAATAATTGGAAAGAAATTTGTACTCGTCGATCTGAAATATGTCGAGCATCCATCAGTGCACCGTAAAAACGTGTTGAATTATTCGCGGACGGTGGCATTATTATTGACGCGCTTTATTGGCTTTACGATTTCATCGATTCTAGAGAATAAAGGGAAGAAAGCTAGAAATTATTTGATGAATTATTCGTTTTAACTGACGCGGTGTTTCCATTATTTGTAATGCCGTTTGGTGATATCGTTGGGCTAGCGGGATTTAAACGTGACCCAAGTTAATTATTTAACCGTCCATTTCAACTTTGACGTTCACTTGCACGTACCGCTTCTTTCGTTTTTAATGCACCGTATAAAAAGATTCCTTATGTTTAATTTAATATCGGTTCGAGTCTCTCGTTAGCAAGGGAGAATTATCGATTCGGTACAGGTGGGTTCCACGGAACTCGGTGAAATAAATAAGTAGGCGAAACGTACACGTTGCCGTCCTGATAAGGAGGATTCGTCTTATCGACGTTTCGATTTTGCAAGTAACAAAAATTACGCTGCATTTTACGAAGACTAATACGAAATAAATTTTCGGCATTTCAAATCAAAGATGGAATTTCGGGGCTCCATATAAAGAAACACCAGTCCTTAGAAGCTCGAAACTTTTTAAAGCATAAAGAATCATTCCCCTCGGTTTATCATGAAAGAATGCAACACCTTCCAAGGTAAAGGGAATATTTGATTCACTCATAGAGTAAAGGAACAACCGCATTCAAGTAATATCCTTGTACAGCTCAACTAGTTTCCCGATAGACTTGAACTAAATTTCCATCTTCCTCGGTGAAGCATCGAAGCTAGTTTCCTGGAATTTATTCGAGATCACAAGATTAGCCGAGCCATCTCGTATCCACCATGGAGATTTCGGTCGCGCTCTCTCGGGTGGTGTATAAATCACGGGAATTTCGATTGCTCGTCTCTGCAATATATACAGCAACGGATCGTTACTCGATTTACAGGATTTAAGCGACGCATTATCATTCGGGGAAAATCGCGAAATTATCGGCGCATTTACGCTCTCGGCGGTGCACACTGCGGCCCCGTTTAATTGCGTTGATATCGCGAATCGCAACGCGCATTTTTCGTGCGTCTTTTTCTCGTTGCTCCCTCGCCCGGAAGAAATAACGATGACGGTATCGAGCTGGAAAGGCGATTAAAAACCCGAACTCGCGCGGGCAACCGCGTTAAATCGCGATCATAAATAAACGATAAATGACTTATTGAATTTTAACGCGACCTTCGTCTTTTATCGTTCGCGCTGATGTGCGATATTTATACAACTTATTCCGCTAATTGTCCGAGCCTCGCGTATTTACGTTATCGTTCCATCGTTTGAAATGCGCTGGTTAGCTCAGGTGTCGGCTTGAGACACGTCCATTCAAGCAGTGTCTGGTTTTCTGAGTGTGTCTGATGGTAGTTAGCATCAGCGATCGTTTCACTCGGTAAATTCTCCCATATATTTGTACTGGGTTACGTTATAGGAATAACATTATGCGTTTATTGTGTTATACGAAACGTATAATATTGCTACGTTACGCACGTGTTCTCAGGAGCTGTACCGAGGTACCCAAGCTATAAACATGTAAAGGATTAATGGAACAAAATGTACGTAAATGTCAGGCGCGAACAAGGGTGTCGAAAGTTGTTTTCCACGCTCTTCTGAAACGCACAAAGCGCTTCTTCAGCGTCTGTGCCCTTTCCCCTCCTCCTACCTTGTGAAACACCGCCCCAAACGCAAAATCTTGCTCCCCAGTCGCAAACAATGGGAGAAACCGTGGAGGGTCGCACGTGGAGCGCCACATGTCGGTCAGGAGGTAGAGAGCATTGTGCCCCGAGACGAGTTCACCCGGTTTGAATGGCCGTCGTCCCATTTCGCGAATGAAAATGACCGGTAGTGTGATTAACGTTTAATTGCTCGCTGGGATTCGCGTTTCACACAGCGGGCCGGCGTCCGCGTCGTCTGGTGTCCGTTCACAACCGTGCGTCGATAAAAATTCAAAACCGCTCATTGTATTCAAATTTCGCCGCGTCGCTCGGCCGTTCGATGCACGCGGAACACTTGTAGAACAAGCGGGTACAGAAAGGGGAGAGAGACACGGCCTGGAGGCAGCACATGGTGGTCATGCCGCCACGGCGAATCCAGTTAAATAGCCGTTTCGTCGTATTTCCATCGGCCGTTCGGTTGATCGAGTCTTTCGTTTTGCTCGTACCGCCACCCAGAATCGATGAACGCCCGATACGTCGAGCTCCGACCATCGTGGGCGAAGGTTCGGTTTGATGGTTTGAGGTTAGCGATGCTCGGGATCTCCGACCGTTGGATCGCTCGCGATTCGAGACGGTCGATTTCGTTGTCTCACTCGGTGCAATCAAGGATTGCAATGGGGACAAGTCCGTGGCTCGATTTTCTCAACTTTTGGTTCATCGTTGAGCATTCGAGGTATTGTGTCCTAGATTGGTAGTTCAGGTTTTCAGAAATGTAGTCTTTCTCGGAGGTTTTCAGCAGAACCGTTGCAACTAGTTTATTATAGCTAGAACGTGGATAGATGAAGAGAAATGTGAGTCGAAGTACGTTTTGTTGTAAAAATGTTTCTATTGCATACGTTATAAGTATTCGCAGTCGAGTTACGAGACTCTATGGTTTGGTCTTATAGAACATTCTCTCGTTGAACTAATAGCTCATATAGCGTCTAATAAAATGTTTTTAATGTAAATAAATCCAGAAGTTGCGGTTTAATCCTTGAATCTTAAGTGTACGGAAGGAGATACAAGGTGTCGCAATAGAAGGTTAATGACGTGGGTTGCCATAAAAGGAAGAAAATAAGATTATACAGACGTGTACTTTAATCCTACAAATGTCATCGTATGCAACCGAACCATCATTCTAGGAATTAACACGCATACCAATACAATTTATAATAATAAACTCGGCATAAACAGGTTCCCGGTACCATATTGACGCGGTTAGAAATGAATTAAGTAGGCGAGATGACGAGGGAAATAGCTAATCTCGCAGCAACACATTTTACGACCAACTCTTAATCTTAAACAGCCTAATAATAAAACTGAATATACGGGATGACTGGAATAAGGAATAACAGTAATAAACAAAGTACACTCCGCGTTTACTATCAATTAAATGTGAATGTTACGAGGAGAACTTTCTAAATAATTTCTCAAGACAAGTACAAGTTGCAATTTCACGAATCAGAACCGGTCACGCAGGATTAACCTACTCGTATCTATTAAATTAAAACGATACTTTGATACGCGAAACGCGAAACGCGATTAATATTTCACTTTTAGCCTTTCCAGAGTTATTAAAATGTCTGAACGAAATATACAATGCAATTTACGATACAAACTAAAATTATTATTGCATCGTAATGTTCCGTAATAATAATTTTATACAGTGGTAGAGACAACAAAGTATAAATAATACAGTGTCTACGAGACGACGAGTGAAGCGGAGACCGTGTTTCAATGTGCAGTGGACTATGCAAAACATGCTGCACTGCGCTGCGCTGCGTCACTCTGCGCTCGATGCGCGCTTAGTCCTGAGAGCGGCCATAGACGTAACGATCTATCGTACGATAAATCGTACGAGTTGTTCGATACGACTGTTTGAACGATAACCGTAACGCGTGTGGGGTTATCGAACGACTTGTACGATGCGGTAGTATCGGATAGTCGTACGGCACTGCCATAAACCTGTCGAAGAATTGCAATACGCTATTATCCACTCTTAAATAATTTTTATACTCTACCGGCTCATTATTGCGCAATTTTCGTAATCATTTCATGGTGGAACAGCTATTTCTGTTGAAACAGCGAGCCTAACAGAAATTAAAAATGAGTTCCCGAATCCTCGTTTAAATTTGTGCTCATTTTTGTTAGTAGATTCGTACCCTCTGTCTACTGAAATGAAATAAATGATTCCAAATCAATAGTTTCATTTATTTTCTCAAAGGAAGAAAATATTAAGCAAAATCTTAAAATAAATTTAAAAAACAAACGTTCGATTAGAATACCATTCATGAACCAAGCTACAATAAGCCTAAATCACTCTACTGTTAGTGTTTGTAATTGCCAATTGTCTCCAAATATACACCTCATAGAAATAATCACGAGCATCACTCAGTCAGTCAACAAGTTAAATCCGTCGAAATCGATCCCAAATCCGAATCACCTCGCGTCTCCTCTTCGCTAACCAGTCCGTCCGGCGAGTACGTCGCAGTGGCTAAACAGTTTGATCGGTTGGCCTCGCGTCAGGCTAAACAGCGAAAGGGTTAATCATCCCCCGAGCGTCGGAGGTCCGCGTCAGCCCTGACCTTCGATCAACCACCAAGAGAAGTCAACACGACTGCAGCTGGAAATCGTGTCGTTGGAAGAGGATCCGGTCCTCGAGTGTTCCTGCTCCGCGTGAAACTCACCCCTTCGGTTTGCACAGTCTCCGCAGGAACGGGTGCGCGATTTCTGCAGGGTGGACGAGGCTTTAGGCTTGGTCGCTTACGGGCGGGGGCGGCCGTGCGGGCGCGTGGGTTTCAATTCAACCCCGAAAGCGAGACGGGGATACGCCACGTGAGAAGAGAGAGAGAGGGGAAGGGGGTGCGAGAGAGGAACGGCGAGAGAGCGAGTGGGTTGGGACGGGTTGGGTTCGCCGGCTCACCGCTATTGATTTTTCCGTCCAGACTCGCGGCCTCTTCGTTCCACTTTCGATCCTCTCCCGACTTTCTCCGTTCCACCCGCATTCCCTTGCTCTATCTTTCTCGTTCCGTACCTTTCTGCCTCTTCCCGCTCGCTCGTTTCCACCCTCAACGTTCCCTCCTACCCGGAAATACTTTCTCTCTCTCTCTCTCTCGCGCCCCTGCGTCGGCCTCATATGCATTTCACTCCTCCGACCCCTATCTTGCCCTCCTTCTTTGACCCTCTCTTCATGGTCTCTCCACTCCCGTGCTCCACGCCGCGCCAACCCCCTTTTTCACACGTGCGCGAGCGTATTTACGCGCGTGTGCACGCACACGCACCGACCAGCCACGCGTACGTTCGCGCGTGTAAACGTTCTTCTGCATCCACTTCTGTCAGAGAGGCTGACGACGCTGATTTTCGCACCCCGTCGACCGTTGCCGCAACCGATCCTCCTATTTCTGACCTATCCTCTCTTGTCCCGAGATCTCTGGCCACCGACGAGTCCCGTTTCCATTTAACTCGCTGATTCTTAACCTTTTCAAGCTCGCGGTACAGTTTTCGAGATTTTTATTATTTTTTTTTTTTTTTTTAGGAGACAATTAATATTTTGTCGGAATTACGAAGAGGGTACGTGGATATAAACGGGTGTTCTTCGGTGGTGATACAACGATGTAAAGGAAAGTAGTTTGAAGCTCGAAGCCGCAGCTTTCAAATCCAATTGAGCGATTTCTCCTGCGATGCTTCTTCGAGCAGTGGCACCACTGATTCCAAGCTGATCGTGTTAAATCGTTTTAAGTTCCACAAGTTTCAGGTCATGCACGGTGTTGAAATAACTTTTTTCTTTATTATCGTAATAGATATTGTATTAATAAAAGAGGACGAAGTGCGAGTTAAAATCGCATCGACCTTACTTATCATATCAACCCAGAAAAAGTGTTTTCTCACATCACGAAAATCTGGTACACGAGTAGCAGAAACTTTATTCGGGTTGATTACGCCCGTCCGCGTGCAATAAGTGTTCATTGAATGGCTATTTATCAACCGCAAAAAGATGACTGCTTCTTCGATAGTGGGTCTCGAGTGACCCCTTATCCGCCATTCGAGGGTTAATCCGCAATAACTGCCGGGAAAAGCAACGATTATTTGGATCGTTTCGGGATCGTTTGTTCTGCGTCGATTCGATCGTATACATTCCCCAAATATAAGCTGCAGGGGGATGAGGGATGCGGCGGAGAGGGTGGGTTCTGGTAACGGCGGGAAACGAAACGATAGTTTGGAATGTCTTTCCTCGATGCGAATTTTATTCTTTGATTCTTGTTTGATCAGTATTTCCCGTAGTCGGAGTGGCTCCCATGGACATCCCATTATTCCGTAATGGTATCTTCCCGGAGTAATTACGCCCCGAGATGTCTTGCTTACCCGACGACGATTCTTTCGTTGGCGGAAAGTTTTATCAGTATGTCAAGCGAATGCGCGCGTTCCAGAATATGGTTGCCCGGTTGCTAAGCGAAACGGCTGCAACGTCGCGTTATGCAGAAATTCTTTTATTGCGGCGTTACGCCGGATTTATCGCGTTAGTTGTTAGGCGTTATGAACTCGCGTAATTAAAGGGACGGGAATTTGTTGACCGTTTTGCAATTAGCGCTGGAAGGATGGACTGGCCGTGTACAGACTTGTTCAAAAGTGTTTCACACGCGCAAAATCGTTTCTTATTATATATATATATATATATTCAGTTAACTTTAATTTCTTTGAAACATTGTTTAAGATTATAATGAAATATATTTGTATAATGTGGTCTACTGCTAATTGTACGAATACTAATTTGTAATCGTACAAATGAAATCATTATTTCAAAATTAGAGAAAACGAGCATCGAATGCTCAAGGCTAAGATCTCGTCATATAACTTAACCGACCGGTCCATCGCGTAGAGCGTCGTTGTTCGACAAAGCTCCTGAGCTTAGGCACCTTCTCCCACTCTGTCTTCGTTAACATGGTGCAGGGAATGCTAGTTGATGCTGCGTTACGTGGAGCGCCCCGCATAAGCACGATATGGTATGCAGGTAGGAACAAAGCCGCGTAAATGGCTCCATACGCGAGCAGCGGTGATATAGAAGCGTAAAAAAATTATCTGATCACATTTGAAAGTTAACATGGCTTGCTTTAGGGGCTGCTTGAATTTTTAGAAGTTTCAAGAACGAGAGTGAAAGTGGACTCAAGATCAAGAATACAGTGTCTCAGTGTACAGTGTCAGTAAGCATGAATCAGAATTCAATGACAAATGGTTAAAGAGTTACGCAGATAAATCTTGTCGGTCGTTCGAGTCATTATCAACGTTCCCGTACACCGTTGGAAAAACCCCACTGGGCGCGTGTAACGAGTCGTTTCCGCAGGATCTCGCGAAAATTATCAAACTCGGTCACGAACAGGGCTACCATCTGTATATAGGCGTGTTGGCGCGATGCACAGATGCAGATGAACGCGGCTCGGAACGAGCAGATGCAACGACCTGTCACTCGTGCGCAACGAGATAACGAAGTGACGGAGCGTTCCCGCTTCTGGCCAGTGGGAAGAAGGCCAAGGAAACCGATAAACAGTCTAGACCCGATAAGATTACCCAACGGATAGGTCGAATATGATAAACTCTTAATAACGCCGGCAGCTAGGGCCAGCGGAACACGCTGGTGTGTACAAACGAAACTAGACTGCGTTTAGGAGCGAAGCGTGCTCCATCGAGAGTCTGCCGCTGCTGATCGCGCTCGCGATCCATCAAGCGGCCGTTCGTTCAAGAAATTCTTAGCTGTCCGTGTTTTTATGACCGACCAGCCTCGGGCGTTCCTGCAAAACAAGATTCAGGCAACAGCGTAAGGTGGGAATCACGGAAATGTGACGCACTTCGACGTGCCATGAAATCGCTACCAGCACTGGCCACTGTATGCGGACTCTGTTTACACTGGTACCATCAATGGATAATTGCGCGAATGTGTGCGAATGATATTCAGCAGTGCAGCTGAAAAGACCCGTTTTAGATCGCGTTCTGGATCACCGACTTCCGCGACCGTAGTGCGAGCATTTCCAAAAGAACAGTTAGTTTCAAAGAAATTTCTCACCAGAGAAAGCGTATCTTCTTCTAAATTTATCTTCTTGTCGATCAGAAAGATTTGATCAATTTTGTTCCTAGTGTCGTAAGTAGACAAACGCGTAGACGAATAATTTCCTCGACATCATTTTTTTTTTGGCTCGCAAAGCCCCAAATTTTGTTACGGACCATTTCTTAAATTAAGCATTCGGGGTAGTATCTATACGAATCTATGAGTTTGGCATCGTCCCAATCCATACTGTTTGTTTTGAAAACAACGAGAAGAAATAACACGGGCAAGACTATCGTCCACATTCCTGCAACACTGTTTTCTTAAATTTAGTATAGAATAGTTCAAGTATAAACAAGCTCAGGTTTGACCCATATTTCTCTTCAATTCTTCCTTCAACGCTCTATCTATTGGAAGCTTACTTACAGGCTATTTAATTCCAGCGTTCACTTTGTAGAATTTATCACCCGTGTCGCTTCGGTAGAAATTAATGCCAATCTAGATTAACATAGTGTGCTAATGCTCTTGTGACGAATATATGAATCCTCTTCTAGCATACAACGTCTTTCTAAATAAGTCGCTAGATAAATATTCGAGGGTTCTCATACCCAGATCAAAATTACCAAAACTACCCCTGCCGCCGCAATTCAACTCACAGAGATTGGAAGGTTAAGTGCACCTGGGAATTCGTTTCGACGTTCGTCGATGTCACCGAAGGTATCGATTTCCCGTGAAAATAACGTATCGCGGTGGCTCTTGAGTTTAATTGTTCGATGTCGATGCTGCAACGAAAAAAAGGGCGGAAAACCCGAGCGGAAAAATACCCGTCCGAGTGGATGCTGCGGAAGAACGACTCACGAGGTATTTCAAGTTCAGGTTACGCGCAGGAATTTAAGGCAGGTTGCTAATTGCTTCAGGTGCGTCTCGATCGCGATCGACTCCCGTGTCCTGGGTACTTCGTTTCCCCTCCCGTGTTGCGAGGGTGTACTTGTTTCCACCGCGTGCTTTTGTGCAGTTTTGCCGGGAGGTGGCGGTTGCGCAACCGTGTGCTCGAAAGGCCGCGGAAAAATATTGGGAATGCTCGCGGGAAAGAGAAATTGCAAATGCGATATACGCAGAGTTGGACTGGGGACGTGGGTGGAGGAGATTGGAGTAGACGCTCGGAGGAACAACTTCAAACTATATTTCCGTGATCAAGTTGATTGGATAGCGGGTCGCTGAACAATACAACGCGTTCCGCAAGAAAAACTAAGAAGTCTGGTAAGGGAAGTTACGCGATATTCAATTTTAGGAAACACACTTTGCCAACCGTCCAACCGGCGGCTTACGACCACTTTTAATCATATCGTGCCGCTTTTATTCGGGACTCTAAATGGCCGTATTAAGTCTCCGTCTGTTCACGGGGAAAGATTCTTCTCGTCGGGGATTATTCGAAGATGGTGTTTATGTTTTTACTGGTCCGCGTTTTACGAGCTGGAGCTTCGAAACCTTTCGAGGATCGCGATTCGGTGGTAGGTTCGTGATAGCATGAACGCTTTTATTGGTCGACGTTAAACTCCTCGAGCTCCTACCTTTGGTATTATAAAAATTTAACGAAACGAAATTTGATTCTTACTGCCGAGAGAATGGTGTATAAAAATTCTATGTTTTTTAATTAGATTATTTAACCACAAGACAGATTTTTCGTTCAATTATTTTTATAATATGAAATTGAGCTGTAGGATTTTAAATGTATTTCAAATGTAATATTCGCAAATTATTAGTATCGTATGTAAATTGTACGATTGCCTTTTTCCAAGTTCTCAACTCTATTCAAAATTCTCAGTTTCGACCTAGTTATTATTATCTAAAGTGAACACGCGAGATTCGATATTTGTTTCCGAACTGTACGTATAGCTAGAAGCAACCACTCGGAGTTTGACTATGTACAGACTGCAAGTTTTAGTTTCTGTATATATTGTGTACGGTATATTGTATATTTCTCGTGCTTCTAATTTCATTTTCGCGAGAAATAAGCACGTGTTAACTACGGGCTCGATAATATTTAATTCTTGGTTTGGCTAAATGACTCGCTGGCTGAAAGCATCAATTTTACGTTTAACTCTGAATGTCCTACATATTCTAGTAATTTGTGATTGATCTCCGCATTTATCATTTCTAAACTGTACTTTGCGTCGATATCTTATCGTAACGAGCATAAGCAACTTCGGCCAATAAAGGCAGAACACGCTCAAACGGTTCTAAGCCATCCGTTATTGTCGGCATACGTGGCCGCGACAAAGAGCTGGTTCTGACGAGGAGATCGACTGCACTGAATCATCGTGCGACAACAGGCCAGCTCAAGTAGAATACTTTTTTATGAATCTTGGAACAGCGTGGAGGTCTCCTCCGCGTATTTTTCCTTTGTATTCATACCGTTGCAACGCTCGTTGCATCGTCGCATCACGGCGCCGATAGGCATGCATCGCGAATCGTTCTCAAAGAACATTGAAAAATGAAAAAAAGTATATATCCGTCTATAGTCTTTGTACCAGCGAATGGATTTATTATACAATCGAGATTACCGGATCGCAAATCGTTTGACATCGGACGCATATTACTTTGAGATAATTATATCATTTTCGGGGATAATGACAGAATTCTCATTTATTTGATAGCCATGCCATGGTTTTAGGCATTTGTTCGTTCACGGAATATAATTTTCCAAATAGATATTTGGGAATCGGGGTCGTGATAGAGGCACGTGTAAAGTTTCCGTGTAACACGTCGCGTCACTTGTAATTTTCTGCAAAATTTATCCCGCTTTTATGACGCTTATCCGCGCCGAAACGATCAAAGCGCTGTCAAAGTAGCCGCGGTGGCTAAATATCGTACACACCGGGTCGAATCAATAGAAATTTCGATATTCGCTCCTCACGCTTCGAAGAACGTTCATACGCGAAAGAAGAATGCAACGCTTGGTGCACCTTCACTGAACGAGATAATCGCGTTTCGCTTTTAATTTGCCGTAACTTTCGGGTATCGTTCACCGTATCTCTACTCTGCATCGAATATAATTTCGTTTACAGTCGAATCTCATCGTGTGTTACCAAACCGCGTTACGGTCAGTCGAAACAGTATTTTTAACGTTGTTATTTTTACGAGCATACGTTACAATTTACGATATTGCTTAAACGTCGGATTCATTCGAATTACGACAAATTATGATCGAGCTCCATTCCATTAGAGCCCATCTAAACAAACGAAGAATAGTAAATTTCTAATGGGTTCCTGTGTAATCACTCTTAATTCTTCGTTATAATGTCTCTAATCAGTGGAAGGCGACTCGTTAACCAACAATCTTCCTTCGAAACGGTGCACCGCCATTCACAGAAATCGATATTAGTTTTCCATCCGGTCGTTGCCGCCGACAGAAATTTTCATGTCGCACGCTTCGCGACTTCGTCTAGCCTCTCGTTTCTTTTCCGGGTTTCCCGTGGTATTATTCGAATTTCACAGTATAATTCTCGCGTGACACAATTCCGTGGAAAAATAAAAATAAAAGTGGAAAGCTGGGAAAACAGGTGAAAAAAGGAGCACGTCGACGCGATAAACGCGAGCGTCGCGGCAGCGTTTCGACGACGTAGACGAAGAGAGATCAATATGCGACGGACGATTTTAAAATGGAATTAGAGCGATTCGTTTCTCGTTTCGCGGGTGTTTCCGGCCTGTTTACCCATCGGAATCTCCGGTTCCCCGTGATACGTAAACAGTCGTACGGCAGGTATCGAGACGGCTGTTTTCTGACTGGCCTCGTTTCCCCGTCCCGACGGCTTTTCTTCGCCCTCGCCTCCCTTTTCCACCCTCTTCAACGGCCCCCGTTCCTTTTCATCTCGACGGCAAATCTCCGACCCGTTTTTCAGCTCCGAGCGCCAGGAGAGGCGCGCGTTAATGCGTGAACACGTCTCCGGGCGTATTAAGGCCGTGTGTACCTCTTTACAATCTTTCCTGTTCCGCGGGGCCCCGTATTAAAACACTTTGCCGACTCGCAATCTCCTCCGGCATCCATTGAAACGCCAGCCTGAGTCTCGCTCCAGCGCCCATTGAACGAGTTTCCCTGGAACTCTCGGAAGTGGATCCCTGCCTTTTTTGTCAATCGTCGTTCCGCGCAGCCTTCTGTGCACATTCGTTAGGCTACTTGTAGCGACGCTCGAAGCCTGCGCTCGATGATCGACGGGGGAACCCGTGCCCGTCGCGGCCACGTTTCTTCGGTCCTCGTTTGGGGATGAAAGAGGACTCTAGTTTTCAGATGACGTTTTTGTACCGAATTCGAACGACGGAGTCTTTCACCCATTGTTTAAGTGATGCGAGGGTGGACAGTGTTGATTTCGGTTTGAGATGAAAGTAAGTAGATAGCAAGGTGGATGGATAGGTAGACTGTATATTATATCGATGATACGTTTCAGACATTCCCTATTAAATTGGGGCATGAAAGAATGTCGAGTGGGACTCGACAAAATAGTTTCTGAGATAAAAGTTGATGTCGAGTCACTCTCGACGTAGGAGTGCAAACGGTTAAGCTAAATGGAGTTTACTGAAAGAGAAATAGGGAATATAAAGAGTGTGTTTATTTATAGATGAATAGGATGAGGATGAAGACGACAGTGCAGACTTACAAGAGATGCTCTACGAACGTTAAGCTACGTATAGAATAGTACGTATGCACATAGATAAGCAGAAAGCAGCTATGATCACGCAAATAAAAAATTTGCTAATCCGAGGAGTATGAAAAGTCGATAGACATTAGACACAAGAATTTTTTACTCCTTCATATCTTGTAAACACTTCCTCTATTCGATGTCTATCGACTTTTTGCATTATTGTCGCCAGCAAATTCTGTTTTTGCATTAGCAGATCTGGTTTTTATCATTCTTCGCAAATAACTTAATGGTCTGCACTGTTGCACGGTCTAACGAACGATCTATGTACCTGTCAAGCTCTACACTGTTACCGATAAGGAAATATGAGATCGTAGAATGGGATTACGAACAGCACGAGAATTATAATAGTAGCAGTGTAGATCTAGATGAACGGACAGATCGTTCATTACATGGCTAAAGAAATTATTCTTATATCTCAAGTAAACGAAAAATAGAGTTGCTAAAGCAAAAACAAGAAAATGGTAAAAGACAGAAGAGGATAAAAGTGGCGAGAATAAGTTTGCATAGAAGCATGATAAAAATGAGTAAAAATGAGGCTGCGAGTGATAGTATCGGTGCATATGTACTTACACTTCTTTTAAAAGAAGCTGACGGTGCCGACTTTGTCACTTGAAAGCGGGAATTACTTCCCTGCAATCACTATACACATATATGTAGAGGAAGGGTCTCGTCGAGAGCTATCGACTGGCACCGCTCAACAAGTTGAATAAGATGCTTGGAATCAGTTCAGTCTCGGTCCTTGTCATCCTTCCATACATTTCATGATTGAGTTCACCAAAGAGTTCTCTACACGCGACCAAGTTGCAAGCACATTATTCTCGTAATAATAAGTCCACTCGTGTTTTCTTTAATTCTCATCACAACCTGGATAAATACCATTTCTTCGTACATTCACTCGACTCGCTTCACTCATTAAAAAATACATTCACTCGATCGGCAGAATTCACGAAGAGATCCACCATGCGATTTGGCCTAATACGAGTACACTCAACTGATTACGTTGCACTCTGTGCGCCGTGTTTGTCCAACTTCCGCAACTGGTGTCACGCGCAATCGTTGCAACGAAATTCTCTCGAGGACGAGGCAGGGCACCGAAAAGAATCGCAACGCGACGATAATAGCGCGGTAAAATTCCGATTCCTGGCATTGTACCAGGGCTAAGGGGTGGATAAGGATTCGCTGTAGCATTTGCCAAAGGATTCGGCCCTCGGGGGATGCAATATTCGACGGGATGTGGGCCGTGAAAAATACGAGCGAGGGGAGGGCGAGCGGATTCCGCGAGCGTGCACGCTGGAAGATCGACGAGTCCCGTCGGTGGCTCTGGGATGGAAAAGATAGAGAGGAACGCGAAACGGCGACTCCGCGAGGGGGATGGGCATCTAAACGCAAAGGGGATCCCAAACTTGAGCAGACAAAAAAAAAAGGAGAAATATACTGGAGCGAGAATAAGATAAACAAAGAGAGGGAACGCGGTCGCGGTAGCCGCGACGTCGGATTTGAGGAGACGACTCGTAAAGCTTTGGGAGCGAGGCTTTTCGCCTCGAGTTCAGTTCTATCGTTCTGCCTGAGTAGCACGACCTCCGAGCGAACCAGAATCTCGTTTCGATAGCGCCGTGTACACTCAATTCTCCTTTTACGCGCGACGGATACGTTTCGAAGAACGCTGCGTAAAAAAAGTACGAATATTGCTTATGGGGAAATAAAAAAATTTGTTCCGTAACTTTCGAAACCTGTGTAAAAAGCAAAGTGAAACTATCGAAGGAGAGAGGAGGGTGAAGACAAATCGTGCAAGAATGTCTTTATGAAAGTTCAACAAAGAAAGCTTGAAAATCCATGAAGAGCGATCAATACGGTTTCTATTGCGAGCTGGTTGGTAACCACGTCTTTACGTTTGTTGTGCTACGTCGTTTCACAGTTTTGTGGATGAAATTAGGTTTTAAATAGGTGGCAAAAATAGGTTTTTGAATAATGATTCTAGGATTTTGGTTTTTTATAATAAAGTATACCTTTCCTTTGATTTGGAATTATCGCAGGCACACTGGTTGCTTTCAATATTGTTTTTAGGCGTAAACCAAGGCGTGTCAAAATTGAGCTGTAAAACGAACGGTAGCCGTAAAAGTTTCTGTTCGGATAAACTTCGATACGCTTCTACAAGGCTTGTAATAAATTTTTGTAGGGCTTCCTTACACGGGCCAAACCATTCCAATCCAAGTATAAACTTTCAATTCAGAAACATAAAATTGGAACATTAATAAGTTCTCAAACCTCTGTCGAAATGTTTTTCTAAAGAAATGTACAGAATATTGTATCGTTGTAAATAATAAAATGCGAATTTAATATTGGGAGGAATACGCGAATACGTCCATAGTTCTCACCGGGAACTTTCTCTGAATGCACACACGCGTCCGCAGCGCGTTGGTTAACGGAAGGTGTGAAAAGTGCACAATTCGCGCGCGTTTCGACACTAAATCTTCCCCGCGAAAAGTATCATCGAGCGTAACACGAGTTTAGTTAAGTTCGGTTCGCTAAAACTTTTATAGCTTCGGAGTGCACCGCGCTACGCAAGTATCGTGTTCCGGAATTTCGTCACAAGTTTCTAGACAGTTATCCCCACGGTCAACGCGACGCCGACGGTCGTAGAACGCGAGGAAAATCGTCTGCAGCTTATGAGAAGCTTTCTAGAAATCATACCGAGGTTCTATCGCATCGAGCTGAGAAATTTGAACAAGGCCATCGCGCGTATCAATTTGCCGGAGGAGTTTATAAATCCTTGAAAAAAGTTCCCTCGCCAAAGAGAATAAAGATTTTACGGTTCTGTCGCGAGTAAAAACAGAGCATTTTATACTTGAAAGGAGGAAGCACTTAACGATTCCTGTTCGGGTTTAATGGCACGCTGACGATTTTATACGGGGTTAATATTTTTATGGACCGGTGTCATAACCGTTGTGTTGTCGTACGGAGCTTGGACCGACTTTGATTAAGAATGAGAAATGGAATTGAAGAATCAGTGACAGCCAGTGGAGAATATTCCCAATGAAAGGGAGAATAAGGGCGAATTCGTTGCGAATAATGGTGGTTAGAAACGCGACACATGACGGAAATAAATTCATATGTAGCAAGAACTTCTTATCTCAGGAACAAGCAGTAATTCATTTTAGATGTTTTCACTCTAGATTTAAGAATTGAAACTTTTGAAATTTTTTACACCGTAAAACTTTTGTGATTATTTTTTAAAGTCCCTCACAATTTTCCCCCGTATTCGACATGGCGAAGAGTGCAGTTGACTTGCGAAGGAAGCGGGTCAAAATTGCGGCGTAAAACCTCGAGAAAATAGGAGGGCAATTTTTCCGCGAACTAAACAATTTTGCAACAATACGTAACGGTTTTATGCACGAACGCGAGCTGAAGAGCGCATGTAACGCGTTAAGTAGCGTTGCACCGCTACAGACAATATAAATGTGGTTTATTAACCATTCGTCGAATCAAACACAGAGCTCAAGTAGATGTTATTAATAATTGGAATCATTGTTGAATGTAAAATTATTTCGAACATTCTGCTCGTCGTTACCAGACGTTTCGATCTGGAATCCTTCTAATTTCCGCAACGATAAACAAAAATTCAGCTCTATAGTACAGTAAACAAAAAATATTTCAAGGAATGTAACGACACTATAAAAATTTTTCAAATGAAACGCAAAGTAGTCTTAGTTTTGATTCATCATGTATACGAGTATCATTGTTTTATATTTTTCAATTTATCGTTTCATCGTATTCCACGATTTCCGAGTAATTATTCATGGAAGTATTAATACGATTCCACATTTTTCACCCATGCTGATCGATATTAATATTTTCCCTGCGCATAAATCTGATTGATTTCCACCTGGAAACCTGTTACCATAATCACGTCCCAGTTGCGAGAGGATTTGCCGCGACCGGTTCATTTTTACTCTCGCGACCAATGATTTATGGCGCCCTGTCAATTCGTAGGATTATTAACCGACATGATTGATTTCCGTTGCGCCAATGCTGCTGGTAATTATATTCGACAGCCATGCTGGAAACTCGGTTCTGTTTTTTGTTTAATTAGAAGTGCAAATTAAACGAACAGCGTAATCGCGACGCGCGTCCTCGAAAAGTACAAATTAAATAAACGATTTCAACGTAATCTGCTCTTTAGATTTACGTTTTCAAATATCGAAAACAATCACTTTTCTTGTTATATAATTTTAAACATCGTTGTACACGGCAATTTAAACCCGCTGAAAGCAAGCGCCCTACGACACTAGCGCCACTAAATACTTAATACTTGTCCAGGTGATTGATAACCGTTATCGCGTGCACGGCTGATCGTGTCATAAGTTATTCGACGGCGCGTGGCGCATTTCCAACGTCTCATAAGCGGCTCGCGATTCCGATGACGTAGCTCCACGGTGCATCGTCCTAGATTAAAACCAATTAACTCAAATAAGGCAACGTTAATAGCGTCTGTAAATTGCGCCAGTCAAGCGACGGGCGGAGTTTGCTTTAAAAACATTATCGGATAATCGTTCCACGGAACTCGGCTCGGCCGTGCCTCTTCCTCGGGCTTCGCCCGAGATTCAGGAATTAAAGAAAAAGTCTTTTCTATTCACGCTTTATGCGGCACCGTGCAAACGCGAGTAAAAGGACACACTCGCATCTTTCAGACGGAAGCTAGGGATCCTGGAATCTAACCTACATTACGCGAATTGTGTTCGCGGCCATTGTCGCAGTTATCGAGCTACGCGGCTATTCAAAATTGTTACATTTAAATTGTTCCATTCAAACGCGTCGAATTGGCTCCCTCGCCCACTCCGACGACGAGAAATGATCTTTGCTAGGGAGTAAGTAAACCGTGAGAAATATTACCTGGGTAAGTTTTCTCTTGTTTGTATTCGAAAGCAATTTTTCACAGGAGATTTTTATTTTGATAATACGAAGACGATTCGTCTTTCCTCCGTTACGTATCGTCGATTTAGTTCTTTAAAATAGTTATGCTTTACTACTAGCTGCAACCCGCGGTTTCATCAGTGTGGAATGCTATTTATTTTATAGATAGATAACTGTAGATAACTGTCTTTGGTTTTCCGTAACTCAGATGTTCCTGATTGTGAGTAACGCGATGCCACAACTTTATTTACAAATTTATTATTGAATCGAAACCTTATTTTTATAAGAATAAAATGCAGCATATGTTACTAAGGGATAATGTAGCTTTCTATTTCTGAATACATTTTTCTAGTTGGTTCGGTAGCTCCAGAAATTAACCCCTACGTATGAACAAATGTTACCTCTTTATAGTATTAGCATGGATCGATAGCAGAAATACAGTCGGTATAATATGCACAATGTAAACGTTAAATTGAAGGAAAAGGTCTTTCATCGTTCCCAGACGCACCGGGAGAGATCCGTGTCTGCCAATTTCGGGCTGTAACCGGAAACAGCAATTTCTGAAATACGAATAGCCACCCAGTTCGTTAGCTTTGCGAATTCCCCGGTGGCGGCCGCAAACGTAAACGTAAAATAAGGAAACGCTGAATGAAAGAGCCGAGGAAGATCAAAGCTTGAAACAGAATGCTGGGTAAAGGGAGAAAAAAAGGCAGGGTGTTCGAACGGGGAATAAAAGAGAAGAAAAAAAAAGGAAGGGGATACCGGACGCGTGGGTGGAACAGAGAAACCGGGAGCAGATTCTTTTTCCATTCATCGAATCGTTATGAGTCGTGTAGGTATAAACTAGCAGTTCGATCAGACACGATGGCGATATACGGCACGATATTGCGAGAGGATAGCCCGAAGAGGAGAGTATCGATATGGAATGTTCTCTCATCATCTCTGGCTCTTGTTCTCCGTCTCTGTCCCGCTTCCGGCCGATCCCCTTGTCGCTGTCCTTCTCTGCGGTCTGCGCACCCCTGCGTTCTCTTTCCCTGTTCAGCCACTTCGGAACTTTGAGAGTGCTCCAGAGAAGGTCAACGATACCTCTGGGGATTTTCAGAGATCTGACGACTGAAACCACCGGTGGGATTCGTCACGACTCAATTCGCCGGCGCGATGGATAAAAAAAAAACGAATCGATTGATCCTTGGGTACGGTATCAGGTGAACCAGGTTGCCTACCATCCACGGGTAACAGATATTAGGGAGCGAAGACTGCAGGTTTCACCTTGTATCCACTCGCTTTTATCCTCGATGTTTATTCGTGCTCTTTGAAGGATGAATCGGGAAGCGAAATTTCGCGATCGCCTGCCACTTGCAGTTTTAATACTTTTCGAGATTGGTCCTCTTCAAGCATACGCTGCATGTCGGAACGAAGACGACGCTCCGAGGCTTTGATATGACTTTAATATCTATTGCTATCTAGGGGTGCAGTGGAATGTATTAGGTCGTCCCATATGTCCGTGTCACTTTTTCTTCTGCTACAATATTTTTCCATTCTTCCTGCCAATGTCATTATACCGTTACTATAACATTTCTGTAGTTTTTTTTTTTTTTATTAAATATTGGTTGCAGCACGAACTTATGAGACGACCTAATATAATGTACTGTAAAGCGTAAATTGTAGAAATTAATTCTGGCCCTTTCTAAAGCTAACTTACCATTTATTTATAAAAATACAACCATTCATTTGACTTCTAGCGTTACTCGTATTTGAATGTCAAAGGTTCAAATATAACTTCGCAGTAACCGAATCATTAGTGCCATAGAAGGTATGCACACACAGGGACGGTCTATGTGTTAATAATACACATTGAATAGACTCTTTTAGCGTTCGCACTCCAAAGGAAATCCTTCAGGTTAGGTACAAAGAATGGCTCTATTTCAAAGTCGCGCGTTCTCACTCGAAAGTATTGCAAAATAGAAAGTGTGGATGAAAGTAAAGTCCTTCAAATCGACTCGACCTGTTCTCCGTTTCGCAATTAGCTAACGAATGAAGACGTAACCGTCGCCCTTATTCTCGAGCACACATTTTTGGGTCGTAATTGAGACCCGAAGACACGTTCCCTTGGTACCATGATCGACACAATTATCGAAACAACGCGTGTATCGACACCCAATTGGAATATCGTTGCAGAAACATGCAAATTATAAATTCGTGGCGACCCAACCAAAGGAAGATAATGGGCTCTGAAATGGGACACGAAAGAGGAAACGGAGTTCAACGTTCGCGAAATTATAGTCATTAAATCGTTATGCCAACTCGTCCCTGTTGCTCGCGGCTCGCAAACTCCGTTTTTCGAACCTTCTGTTCCGACGCCTGTGTAAGAATAAATCCTTGTCACCGAAGAAAGCGTAGAACTCGCACGCGAGCGAGAATAATGGAACCGGGGGACTCGATATTCAGCTAGGTATATTCCATTTTCAGGCAATTATCGGTTTGTTTAATCGAACTATTAATTGGATCGGGCCGTGATGTACATCCCGTGCTTGCGACTCAATTGAATAAATATCCGGGAGAACGCGAATTACTCGAACAAGTTTCGCTGTTTTAAAACTCGCCCTCGAAATTGGTTCTGCATACACGTGAGAACGGAATTCGATGATAAATAGAATGCAACCGTATAAAAAGCCTGCGAGGTGCGAGAACTGAACGTCAGTTTTCAGTCTTTATTACAAAACTTGTTACAAAAATGTACAAGACTTCGCGCACACGCAAGAGTTGGAGTACACTTACACTTTACACTTTTCCGCTTTTCATTTCTCACTTTTCCACTTTACACTTTGTGCTTTTTTATATGTAAACTTTATCTTGAATATCAACGTACTCGATTGTTTAATTTCCTACCGAATAGTGCCCACGAGATGGTAAAAAGAGTTTCAAATTTTTAATAAACACACCTATTGGCTAGGGAAAACGAGTTCGTTTCATCTGTAAAAGAAAAGTGTTCGCGCCAAATGTTTATTTCGATATAAGCAAAATTGACGCGTGGTATCAACGAGTCAATTGACGCTGAGCGACGTACAGTTTGATCGCCTCGAGAAGGGGACGTTCCAATGTAAATACCACACGATCGAGCCGCTGGTGTTCGGCCCAAATTGGTCCTGAATTTCGGAAAAATCGTAAACGCCAATCCGCGGTAATACGCGGCATTGAGGCAACGGTCGTCTCTTCGCAGCGGAAATTAATTGCCCGCGGCCCGTCAGATGCACTTTTTCACGAACCACCGAAACTACCAGCTAAAATATCTCGTCACGATACACACTGGCGTGAAAACCGCCCAATTGATGCGGTTGGCTCCATTGTCGAGGTCGAAATTCGACGGTTGCTTCTGCGTTTCGACCAGGCAAACGTGGAAATTGCCGCTCATCGATGACGCCAATGGCAGTGTCAAGAGGAAGCTCGTGACATTGAATGAAAAAATTGTTCTACTTTCACAATATATAGAATCCAATGCCGTATATAGCGTTATCTTATGCAATATGGATGAAAGTTACGGGAAAAATTCGAAATTATATGAAAAGGGTTGTGTTAGTCTACAGCGTCAATTTTCAGGAATTACTTTGGATTTTTTTGTTTAGATTCATCAGTAATTTTTGTACAAGGTATTGCACGTCCCCCCCAAAAAATTCTTGAAAATTCCAGTCAAGAATACTCATAGCCAGACTGTTTACAAGTACGACAAGCAAAGTTTTCGCTTTCTACTCAGCATTTCTACAAAAATGTCCCACGATCAAAAGGTGAAATCTCATCACCCTATTCGCAACGGTTACTCTTATCGCACCTATCGAGTCGTGTTCTCGTAACGTCGGCGTTCAACACGCTCGTTTTATTCGCAACGCGTGCCGTGTCAGCGATGAACAGTCGCCGCGTTAAAAGTAATCCACGTTGCACGGCAATCGGGGGACGCTCGAGTGTTTCGTTCATAAATCGCCGCCGGCGGGAAACTTGAACACTTTGTAGTTTTTATTTCGCGATTATATCTCGTTTCTTCTGGCCGGAACGCGGAGGAAATCGCGTCCGTGCGAGCGAAAAGAGCGGGTAGCGTTGGCGCGTAGGGCGCGTAAAAGTTAAACGCCCCAAGTTTCTGCCGCCCTTCTTCTCCTCCGAGCGAGTGGCTCCCGTTTTTTACGAGCCTCGCGTCCTCTTTCCGGAACGTGCGTGTGCTCTTAATACAGGCGAGTTTGTGTACGACCACTCGTCTGCACGGTTGGAAGAGTTTCGCGAGTCGGGTACACGCGTTCCACCCGCTGTATATCTGTCGGGGCCACGGGAAAACTTCAACGTTATAATTTCTCTTCGGTCCAAACCAGAGACGAGCGAACTTTTATTCGAATAATAGATTACGAGTGAAAGCACTCGGGTATCAATTTATTCCCAAACGTTCGCTCCATTGAACGGCGATAGAGATAACGGCTTTTCCTCGTTCAACCTGGAAAGGGATTTTATTTTTTGAACCGGCAAACCTTGCTGGCAATTATACGAGATAAAGAGAGGGATACGAGGGGGAAATTTGTCGAAAGTGTTCCCTAGAAGTTGTTCAATTAAATGGCGCGTAAAAGTATACGATGTAAACGACTTACGAAGATCTTTAACGTAAAGAAACAAGCACGCGTCCCGATTACGTCGTTAATAGATATAAACGCGATGAAGAAGTTCTTAGAAAGCAAACGTCAAAGATGCGAACAATGCAGCGAAGATCCTTCGAATCTCTACGAACCTAACGTCACGAGCTGAGAATGGAAGTAGCGCGAACGTCGAGAAAACATTCTTCCTCGGAAGCTGTGTTAGCCGGCAACTCTATGGAGGCACTTGGTTGAGTGTTCCAGTTCGTAGGAACTGTATTGATTGCATTATCTAGGCGTTGACAGGGAGACTCGGAACGTCGGCAAAGAAAAATGCAAGGTTCTTATCAGCTCGTTCGGCATGGTACATCGACCGACCTCGGAAGTCGGGACCCCATGGAAGTTGAACGAGTCCCGGTTGCGCGATCGCAGCATCTGGTTGCCACCTATCGCAACCTATTCCAGCGCAGGCACTGGCCTTGTTCTAGCCTCACCTAGCCATGGAAGCATGCACACTCACACGTACATGGAACATGTCCGGAGTATAATACAGGAGAGGCAAAGCCAAGAGTCATTTATGCCGTAGGAGGATGTGGAAACGGGCAGAGAGGAGAGGGTGAACGACAAAGGTGGGGCAATGCTTGAATCCCCAGTCACGTGTTCGCCCACACTCATTCATTTGTTCGGTGACAGTGGTGCTCAACCACGGTGGGAAAGCCGGCCACCCATCGTGGATATGGGTCAATCGTATCTCGCTTCATTTGCGTATATTGGACGAACGACAGCAGCTGATCGTTGTGACGCGTTGGCCAGAGGATTCCTCTGGTCGTTTTAGCTAAGTACTGGGTACCGAAGACCGACGGCTGGTTTTGTACAGGTATTTTCAATGTTTAGGCGAACCGTTCGATGACCGTGAAGGTATCGGGTAAATTGGAGGAAATAGCTTGTATTGACTTGCGATAAGGATTGGGATCTATTTGACTGAGAGCATTAATAATAATTATATCTAGACAAGGCCTGACGGTAAAGAAGTCCTCTGTAAGAAGCTTCTACACTAGGAAAAAATGTCCAACAACTATCCTAGATTTACCGAACGCGACATACTATCGCAAAGTTGCTTCACTCTGGTAGTTTTCCTGTGCACAAGGTCTCCGTGTATGCGTTTGGCGCACCGCAGCTCCGAGGATGTAATTACTATCGCCAACACGAGCATGGGATATTATCGCCACGCTCGCGGGCTTGGATTCGCGGAATTTCGCGTTCGTCGAGCGGAACGAAGGTTTTCCAATGAATCGGATCGCGCATCGATTGGTTCGCGGGAAGAAAACCGTTTTCAAATTTATGCTTCTTCGTTCTCTTCCAACGATACGACGTGATGATACCGGTAATGAGGTGTGTTTTGTACCGTTTACGTACAGATACGTACAGAGTGTCGTAATAAATACGACGCAATCGGAGAGGGAGCGTTCTTCGTGTGAAAACGTAACATTTTTTTTGTTCGAGCTTTCATTATCGAGACCAATAGCTTCGAAGATGTTACGTTTAGATGAAGAAAATTTAGGGAGCACAGTACATAATACTTTTTAGAATCTTTTTCGATGATCAATCCCCCATTTCTCGATTCTGAAACATCTTCAATTTACCAGTGTCTCAAAAACGATAACACTTGCGTAATTAACACTCACAAAACTGCGTAAAGATTAACAGTTCTACAATTCGGCTAGAAGAGATTCTATGCGTGTACGGGGCGCCCGGAAAGACCGATTCGATTTAGCATCCGGAACCTGAGCACGATCCCGAGATCGTTGGCACGATCGGCGACTAACGCCGAAATAATGTATCGGTACGTTTCAGAAACGCGCGACTCACGGGGACCCCCTCTTGTCGGGAGATTTATCGTTAAATCACAGCCACATAAATTTACATGTTAAATCACGCACGTGCGACGGTAAATCAAAACTTCGGGACCGACCCTGTTGCGACGAGCACGGACAAATTTCCACGGCGATATTTATGAGGATATTTTCGAATTAACGCTTTCGCGCGGATCTAGCTATACTGGCCGGTGCGAGATTAATCTAGACATTAAGAAAAGTCGATGATCTCGCGTGTTACAGCTTTGCAAATACGACGATCGAAATAAACTCTTTGGCGTCGAGTGAGTTTGTGGAAACAAACACGATGACCTATGTCGTTAGCTATCGAGTATTTATTTGGTATTAGAATCGGGAGCTTTATTCTCCTATGGTAGCGAAGATCGAGTATTTATATATTTGATGATGAGAATCACTGTGAAACTTTGAAAAGTGTATGTACAGTGATTATCACTTTTGTTATATATGCTCTGCGTACTAACTCTGTTTTTCTTCTGTTATAGGTAAGCACACAGAGCTTCTTTCTATTGGGCACGATTGAGTATACATGGTGAGTCCTTTTTTCATTCTTGACCTCGTTAAAAATTTGAGAATTTTCTACGTCACCTAATATAATAGTTTCGACGTTAAACATTCTTGAAAACTAGTCCGTTCATGAGGGGAGCAGTGTTTGCGTGGCTCAGACGTAACAGAGTCGGGGGATGCCACGCAGAGCATAGAAAAGGAGAGAAAATCGATGGAATCGTATGGGCACGTGGTCCCTGAGAAAGAACGGACTCGCGATTACGCGGTTATACGGGTTGGCGGGGACGGTGGAGGGTGGAGGAGGGTGGCTGAGTACGGGGGAGGATTGGAACGAACCAAATAGAAATTCTGATTTCATTCCAAGACGCGCAGTCGACGAGGAGGTCCGCTCCGAACGGGGAGAAAATGGTGAACAGGGGCGGGGAGAGGGTGGTCGAAACGCAATTTAGACCGGCTCAAATATAGATGTCAAGATGTTTACTATTAGTTGGACTCGGTCCAAGTCTACTTCGCGCTGGATTTCCGTATGCGACCCTTGTATTCCACAGCCATTGGGTATGCACCACTTTTAGGTGTTGTTAACCAGAAATGCGATTGGAATAAAAGCTTGTAATTGGCTCTTTCGGTGATCTTTTATGGGACGTCGTTCCGTTTGTCTTTATCGTGTTCCGTTTGCCTCTTGAATTACTTGTACAGCCGTTTGCTGAAGGACCGTTACTGGGTCGTTGAGCAACTTCCATCCGATTTTGGATTTCTGCTCGGGGTAATCGTAACCGATCGGAATAAAGGTCTTTTATCGACGTAAGCGCCATTCGCTTCGATACAATTTTATCGACGCGATGGGAGATCCGCGAAGGATTCATTTTTTATTTGTATTTTTTATAATCAATACAATACCGTTCCCGTTCGATGACGTCGTTGTTATCGAAGGTATTTTCTCGCGAAGATAACGCAACGGTCGAATAAATTGTGGACCAAACGAAGCGGCTAGAATGAAATTTCTTTTTACAGAAGAAATCTTTTGTTAGTCGTTGTCTTCTTTGATATAAATCAGATTCAGATCATTCATAGTGTTATTATAGTATCAGCTGTGGCCCGATGTAAACGAGCAGAGGAGTCGAGTGTAGGAAATGAAATGGAACGATCACCTCGGGCATCAGGAGCTGCGAGGTTCTGGGGCCACGACAGTTACGACGACCGTACGTAAGACGAGCCCGATGCTTGTAACAGTACCGCGTTTCTGATTTTAAAGCTTTCGATACTATAAATTGGCGAACTTCATTATCGTTCCCGAGCGATCCGAGTGCGATCCGAAAGACCAACGGCCGAGGCCCGTCTCGGTCGAGGGTCTCCGGAGATCCACGGTTCCGTTTAGCCGAAGAGGACAAGACGGAGAGGAAGTCCAGCTCGTCGCTTTCTTTTTGCTCGATTGTTCCCCTCCGTGCTGTTCTTTTCCTTCGGGCGACTGCACAGGGTGAACTCTCTCGACGGAATCTCGCCTCTCGCACGGCAAACAAGTATACCCGACCGCGAATCACCGCGCCTTTATCGCGTGTTTCCCGCAGAGCGATTTTTGCTCCATTTAACTTTGATTATAAGTCGTCTCGCATTACACGGGGCTCTAGCCCGCAGCTTAAGGGACGAAATCACGCTTGGAAATCTACGGGAAGTTCGTGCATTTCGTGTCTGTATGCTCAAGAAATCTACCGTGGCTAAAGACTTCGCTATCTCGTTTGTACAAGCCGGGCATCTTTAAGGGATGATTTTCGGAGCGCCCGGACCCTCCCTTCGTTCTTCATTTATTTATCACGAAAGAACGTCGGAGACGCGTGGCACGAAGCGATTCAACCCTTCGCCATTCATGCGAAAACGTAGTCTCGAGCTAATCGCTGATCACTTCCTGCACGCTCGTGGCCTACTCTGCCCGTCGCGCTTCTCACGAGTATCTCGCGAAAACGAGAGAAGCGCTTATTCAACGGTTCGTCCCGTCTTCGCTTCCCTCGACGGCGTTCTCGTCATATTGGACCGCGTAGGTTGCATCTCGTCTCATAACGCATTAAATACGTCTTCCTCCGTTATCGCGCGCGCGGCACGTTCATCAGCTTGCGCCCCGAGTTTGTCAGATCCCTGACCCCCGATAAAGGAGTCCATGGCGGGCCCTGCACCCGGTATAAATACCGCGGTGGCCGTTATTCGAGAACGAGGGCCCGATGGATCTTCTTCGCGGCTGTTTCCGCGTGAAGTAAATTTTCCTCGTGGCGGTCGTGCGTGAGCTCCTCGGTTGGACGTCGCTCGAAAGAAACCACGTGTGGCCGCGTGTGATGCACGAATGCATGCCACGCACACCGCGAACGCACGTGCACAACCGCGCACAACGCCTACGCAACTCGCACGAACACACGGAAGCCTCGGCGTCGCGGTTGCGCTACCGCCTCGCTATCTGATCGCTCGTAACAGCCTCGACGGACGTTGCATCCAAATGCGCGTCGGCTTTTTCTTCTTCCGCGATTCTTCGCGTTGCTCCTCGCTCGGATTATGGGAATCGCTCCCGTGTCTGGCGGGGAGCTTCCACTCGCGACGAATGGCGTCGTTTGCATGCATTTCGGAGGGAAATGTTAGTTAACTTGCGCGGTGGGCGTGCATCGCCGGCGTAGCGGGCTACCGAGGAGATGCAGATCATTTTCTGTGATTACGCGCCGTGGCGAGTGTGTGCATGTGGAAAGTATTTCAGGAGACGATTAGTCGGGTCGACCTAAAAATGGTGCGGGGGACGTCGAGAATGAAAAATGAAAATACTTATACCCGCGATCAATTTTATCTACACTACTGATGTTATTCTAGTAAAAAAATGCAACGTTTACACACGTCTCAAAGATAGCGATAAAATTCTATATCGGGCTACTTCGCGTCCCTATCTGTAAAAGAGATTAAGATTTTGAGTATTCCTTCGACCAACAGAAATTTTAAGAATAGTGTTTGATAAATGTGTCGATGCATATTCCCAAGCGATAGTAGCGTTTTTTAGGTACGAGATATACCAATTTATCTCTATTCTTGAGCCCTTTTTCTAAGACCGCAGCGATACGGTGTCCCAAAGCTGTTTAGATTGCAGCTGCTGAAATACTGGGATTATCTTCCACTCGCTCGCAGCTTGAGGACCTAATAGGGTCACAACGATCCCTAAATTCTGGGGGAACGTTGCTACGAGTATACATTTCTACATCTGTCGAAAAATATCGTACGTAAAAATTGAAACAAATTGCTCTCGTGCTCAAAGGTGCATCTTTATTCTTGAAATTTTCATTCTTCAAATTAATCCTCTCAATTTCACATAACGAATATTTAAAATATTCAATGAACACGGAATATTTACTTCCCGTATAATGTATAACGAATATTCTGTACTTACATTTTCCACCAGTGTTTTGTGTAACGTTGCTCGCATTTGCTTCTCGTTCGGAAGTTTTCGAGCAGTTCATGGTGAAAAATAAACGCTTAAATTTATCGAATTATTCAGACATCGCGAAGCACTCGATCACATCGCAAACATATTAATCTTTATTCGTATTGTTTCTATTCGGACGGGGTTTGTTGACTGCCGCGCTTTAATATTTTACCGGTGTTTCCATGGCGGATACCGTTGCAGTCGAAACACGAAGGGTGGAATGGAAGGGTAAGTGGAGCCTCGAGGCGAGCTTGATTCTCGCGCATTATCTCGATTTAAAATCAACCAGATAAGCCGATAGCGGCTTGAGCATGTAGCCTGGTATCTCGCGTTCGACGTTAATGAAGTCTGATTTCTTCCAAAGTCGCTTATTACACGCTAATGGTTCTGTTTATAGTGGAAGGAATCGGTATTATACTTTAAGCAAAATTCCAATATCCACCTTCTCCGTTTACATTTTACTTTCTATACGAATTAAAAAAGTGGCCTTTTGTATATTGTAATAAATCAAATCAAATCTGTATTCTTTAATTTTTTATTCGCTTTAATATTTATGAATTGCAAGTTGTAATGGTCAAGGTACATAAATTTTGTTTCGTCAATCTCACTCCATGGAGTACCGAAGACGTTGCACGACGTACAACTTAATCGCAATAATTTTTGCTACGAACATGACTCTAGTTTTGTTCGAGCGTTAAGGTTGACTTGCACAATGAGTTGTACGCACACGCAACGATTCGCAAGCAGTCATGACTTTAGAATAACGCGACAGTCGCGTAAGTAGATGAAATTAGTGCTTCAAGATAAGTGCTATTAACCACCTGTTCCATTCACACTCTATTTCTCACCTATATGAATTAAAAGCCTTTCACTATCTATGATAAGTAAAACCGACCTACAGTTCTTTTATTTTCTTTTTCTCTATCAATTTAATATTCACACATGCAGGTACATTAAGGTACATAATTTTTCTATAGTATAGATACGATTCAAGTACAAAAAGTTCGTTTCACTTTACCAGAAGATTGTCAAATGAAATCCAGCTACCACGAGTCACCGCTACACGCAATACCGATCGCTTCGCGCGTTGAAAAAGTTAATTACAGTAATTTTTGCACCGAGCGTAACTCCAGCTTTGTCCACGCGTTCAGGTTGACTCGCACAGCCGAAGGTATCTCCTATCCATATGCAACGATCCACGTCTATTTATGAATTCAGAAATACACGATACTGTTCGCATGATAATCGACGAGAAGTATTCGTGTTCGAAGCTGGACTAATCACCATACTCGACTCGTCACGTGATCGTACGTACCGCTTCGCCGTCGCGAGCATGTACGAATGACTCGGTTCTTCGCGTTTTTGCATTTCCCTCTGCCAATACGGGAAGATCGTTCGATTGTTCATATAAAGAACGCCGGATCAAACTACGAGTAAACGATGAATTCAGCTCGTAGAGGCAGTGATTCAGAAATGTCGATATTCAACGGTTCGAACGCGCGAATGTTTATACAGCCATACATGTACGACGATCGGAAAACACTGAATTCAACGGAATTGACAGTCGTGTCTCGTGATTTACCTAACAAGTAACATTTTTGAGATAGTTTGTACGCGACACGATACGTTTTCCATGAATTTTATTCTATCTTTGACTCATTCTATGCGTATATTACGAAGTGCTCTATTTATTTTAATTGCAACGAGAATCGTTTAAATATCATCGCTTCCTACCGAGTACGTACATTTAAATATGCAATCCATACGTTTCACCTTAAGATGAAATTCTGGTATAGCGATACGCGAAACAAGGCAAGAGCATTAGGTAAAAAGGCCACTCGAAATTCGACTCCCTCGGTGACGGTTGACGCAAAGATGGAATACTAAACGCGACGAATACTGAAACGGAAGGATCTCGTTGTTTGCAGGTCGCGGCGTAGACAACCTCGTGGAAGACTAATGAGATTCAGCTTCCTTTCTTCATTAAGCCACCTACTGCGGCTGGCAAACAGGCTGTCGCGGCAGTGATTCTCATTCGTTGATGTTTCTAAACGTCACGGAAGTAATTTAACAGCAACCACCGACGGTGTCGATGCCTCCCGGCCGAAACGAGTGTTTGCCATCGGATTTTAATATGGCCGGCTCTGTTTAACGCACAGCCAGCTCTGAGAATCGCTGCGGCCAGGGAACGGGCTCGTAAAGAAGGAATAACGCACGTGGAGCACGGAACAGCGATGTTGCACGGTTATGTAAGCGACGATAAACATAGTTTCAGCGAGGCGATGAGACTTCCTTTTCTCTCGTGTCCGCTCGCCCTCGTCGACGGTGAATCTCATTCGAAACATTGCACGGAACAAGTTATCGTTAACTTATCTATGGAAATGCAATACCTTTTCGCGGTGGGACTGCACTTGGCTACCGTGTTGCGTTCGAATATCCTGTTGGCGCGTTCGAGATGGTCGTTCTGTTCTTCGGGGAACGACGTGGAAAACTACGATGAAATGTAATGGAAGCGTATAACAAGTTCCTTTTCAGAATGCAGTGTTAATTTATAATAAAAATTTGATTTTAAATATCATAGATAAAAAACTGAGTTTTAGTTAGTTAACACTGCGTTTCAGTTCCGTCTGAACGCAACACTTACGCTCCCAGCTATACAGCTGCCCGCGTGAGCAAGAAAAACACGGCGACAAGAAAACTCGATCATCATGGTCGAACAATCCGCTGGTATTGTATATTTTCTGATCGTGCATAGGCTCTTTCTCTATCGGTGGCTTTGGCGCGAGCATCGAGTCGCGCGACACCGACAAAAAGTTGAATACGCTTTCAGGCGTTAACAGTTTTGCAACTACTCGGTTTTCGCGTATATTCGCAGTTCATTCCGAATCGATTGCTACGATCAGAAAAAAGATCTACTAGTCGCTGCACAGGTTTGCCTTTGCCCGCTATTTTGGACTCGATTTATTGTAAAACTGTAAATCATTGGTCGGGCATGATCTGTACCGTTTTAACGCCCCATATCGGATTACGTTTGATCGCATCTTTGAATTTATTTTTGAGCGCAGCGTTTCGGAGATATTTGAATGAACGGATTTTCGAAAGCGGTTTTTGCTGAACGCTCCCTTCGCAGAGGTTCGCAGTGAATTTTGCTTGCGTGTAATTTTGTGTTATCGGAGTTCGAATTATCCAGGAACTTTCAGGGGATGAATGCATGGAACGATATCGGTGGTGGTGTTAGTAAATATAAAAATTTCGTTTGACACATTGTATCGAGGTTTGAAATTTGTGAAAAAATAACGATATTCCATGCTTGTCTTCTATAAAAAATACACATCAATTTACATAATTTCGCTTAACTTTTCTTTATTTTACGCTTTGAATTCTAATACTACATAATTTTTTACGAATATTAGTGAAATAGTCTACGATTAACGATTCCAGCGGGCCAGGAACCCATCTGGTTATCGTCGATAGCGTAGCTCGCGAATCATTTTCATCGTACTCCATAACTTCACGTGGCCGACGTCCGCGATGACATATCGGCCCGATCTAGAATGCTCAACAAGAAATCAAACGAAGATTGGAAGTAAATTACACGCACCGACGATGCATCGCCGGAATCGCTCGATAAATTAACTTAATGGTCGGAGTTATGCAAGCGGAGGCTAACCCATATACGTCAGCGACCAAGGGGGACGCCGATTTTATATCTTCCTTAGAATCGTTTTCAATCTGCCGCAATAAAAGTCGCGCTGGCGGTTTTCCTTCGCCTCTCGGCGAGCCTGCTTCGCCATCGGCGTAACACGAATTTCATTAAACACCAATCGCGTAGAACTTTCCAAGTAAACGACGATAAATCGTAACCGTACGATCGTTAAGTCGGCGTTACAAGCTCCCTGGTTGGGTTCTTTACTGCGATCGTTGCGAACCAAACGGACGATGCGAGATATTCGATGCGAGATATTCGATTCGAGAGCGCTCGAGAAACGTGTCACCGAATCCTTCATGGCCACTTTTACTTTAAGCGACCTTTCCAGGCGAAAATCAGGTGATCTACAACTGCTGGGAAGAACTTCCTGAAACAAAGTTACCGCGCCTGTGGCAGGACCGGGGAGTTCGTAGGTTATCGGAGGCCGACGATGTTGGCCGTGGAAGTCGATCGGACTCTGCGATGAACGCGAAACTTGCTAAGAGTCCGAGTTGGATTCACTTTGCGCGCGTATTCTCGACCGAGAGAAAACTCGGCTCTCTCGAGATTTTGATTTTTGGTACGCGACAGGCCTGTTTGATGATTTTTGTTAATTGCGAGTTGGGCGCGCGAGTGTTCCTCGCGTAAAGCGAACTAACTCGGGGCTGTTCGACGACAGGCTTCCTGGAAAATACGGACAGCTCGTACTGGGATCCATATCGCCACGAAGGAGAAACGATCGTCGTTAGGAGCGCCATGGCGCGTTCACCGTTTCGTGACCTACGTTCGATCATCGAGCATGAATCGTACGAACGAGTCGGTGACGTTGTTATGGTCACGGACGTGTACTCGGTCAATTAAAACGCAACTCTGCCGTGATTAGCCATCGTCCCATCAATCGTTACGGACGACTACCAATCCCTGATACTTGTTCGACACTTTTAACCCTGTAACCTTAGTAATGCGAGTTTGAATTTTAGCCACGTTTTGCGAAATCTGTCCCGATGTGCTCCGGTGGTTGTTTCCTCGGCCTGAAAATGATAAAAATAACGCGTTCGCGGTGTCGGGAATGTTCGAGGCTAGGTTTACGAGCGAGCGACGCTCGTAGCCGCGCGAGTACACCGAGGGCGACGCCGGATTATGGCGCGGAGGGGATCTGCGGTCGGCAGGTCGCGAAATTATACCGTAAAACGAGAACAAAAGAGCGAACGGTTCATACGTCCGTCCAGAGAAATTTTATGGCGCCGCGGGGCCCCCGGGGGGAATGCAGTTTAACATCAATTAAACCGTCTAAAAGCTGCCTCGCTCGGCAACCGGCGGATTAATTCTCTTATTTAACGCACGGTCTTTTTACACTTGTTCTCCTTCACGCGGTTTCTACGCATCCCCCCTGCCCCTATCCTTTTGCGTTCTCACGTGTCCCGGTTATTGGACCTCTTTAACATACGGATGCTGCTAACCATCACCGAAAGTTGCTCACCACTGCTCCGGATTAAATAATTGGATTTCCCTTACGTAACCATTTAAATTATATTACACGTGTAACTCTCCTGTTCAGATATCAACGTAAAAGAACCCTGGCTCTTAGGCCACTTTGCATCCTGCTGGAACTCTACACGTGGATCTAGTACCGTCTTATTGTACCAATACCTGATTGGCTTAACAATAATTCGTTTAGAACTAGTATTATCAGGTAGACACAAACGCGTCCCCAAGTAGAAATTACCGATTCCCAGTATCTTCACCTGAGGCGCGCGAGCATTCTCTTGGCCAACCGTAGAGGTCGAAGAAAGAGGCCACGCCGTTTACGCTAAGTGCATGTTAAACTACACGTGTCGCGTTGCATATTCGCGTTAATTTATCATTAGAACGCGCATTGCTCGCCGCGAATTATCGATATTTATCGGCAGCCGTGTCTCCAGTTCGGAACAACGCTGGTCTTTCCAACGCGCAGGTGTCCCGTTACGATTTCGAAAGAGTCACGTACACCGGCTCGATAATTTCTGTTGCGCAAACATATAAACCCCTCGCTGTTCGTTCGTTGCGCTTGAACCACGGCAGAGGGGCGGGGGGGGAGAGACGGCGAAAAAAAAAAATTCGATTTTTTCCCGCCCGAAGCGCGCTTGAGCGCGACTTATCGACGTCTCGCGAATCGTAAACCAGGCGGGAAACGACGCGATAAAAATTCATCACGTGTTAAGAGGGAAAAACCGACGGCCAGAGGCGCGGAGACGCGGGGAAACGGTATCCACTTTACTCCGGGCCCCGTGATCCTTTGCGTCGGTATCATTTATGACGTTTAAAAACTCGTTAAAAAGTTGGCCGATGCGAACCGGTATAGATCCTCGTCGTTTTTACACCACCGCCTTGATCCACGCTACTTTCCGCGCGACCCTTCTCCGCCTGGCATCGGGATTATAAAAGTTTGATAAGGCGATAAATAATTATCCATCGCGAGCTGTGGGCAACTTTTGAATTGCTCCACAGTTTTCCAACCCCCCAACCCCTTTCTGGCGTGCTCTTTCGCTTTTTCCTTCTTTCGCTATCGTTGCTCGCCTTCCTCCGCTTCCTCGCGGGCTGCCTCCCCCCCCACCCCCACCCCCCGATTGATTCACCGTCCTCTCGTGATTTTTAAACCGTGACCCAAATTGTGATAACGTGTCAACAAGATATCGATACAAGGAACATATCGGCAAGTTCATTTCTCACAATTTTCTGTGTTTCGCGTCATTTGATAAGTTAAAGTTTTGTTTCCAATTTTTCAAACTTTTTAGAAGAATCTACTATCTCACCTAACAATCTCAAATCAATGAACAAAGTAACAACGTGAATCTTTAAAGAGTTCTAGCCAGTCGACGACAGTCACTCTGCTTGTACGTGACCAATCAAATATAATGACGGTTACTCGCTCCAAAGGTTTGTACGATAACCAATTCTCGGGTTCCACCCCGGCAGCAGTTCCGCTTGCAGATATTACACATTTCGTTACACTCCAATCATGCCTGAAACCGTAAGTTGCAATTTCGTCTTCGAGCCCTCGTGTTGCATTTTAACCTTCAACCGTGTTGCATTTCTTAGAATCTGAATAACCGGTTCGAAACGTGCGGCGTAAGTAATTACATAGGTAGTGTAACTCCCCGCGCGTGCGGGAGTCATTAAAACTGAATTGGTTCTTGCGGATATCATTGTGCAGGCGTACTTGCTTGACATCTCCCAGACACCCGACATCGAGTTCCTTGCGTTCATCCTGCATCCCAGTTGTTTACGCCTCAGGGGTACACTTAGTAGCACGAAACTTGTGGATACTACTACAGTTACACGAAAGACACCGGGTATTCAAATGGTAGAATGTCATTGGTCGCGTGTATTCTACCAATTAGGACTGTAAACGTCAAAGCGCGGCTGCGGTATGTAGCGTGGGTATGTCTCGTTGTTGTCGAATGTATCCCTTAGGCGCAAACATCCGAGCTGCGCACGGTACCCATTCTACGGTTTGAAATCCACAACTGTAGATCAAGTGCATGTTCATCGAAACATTGTTTCTTGTAGGCAGTACAGTAATTCTTTGTTTTGAATTTCTTTTGAACACAAAACCGAACGAGGATCTTGGGAAATCATGTACATCCAGAAACGAACAGTCGAAACTCAATCACGTTCAAAAACAATTGTAATCGTCGAATCTTGGACTTTTATCTTCCTCTGTCACCAATTCGTGACAAAATCGATAAGGATAAAGACTGGACCAGACATTCGCCAAAGCACTCGTCGATTCGAGGAACGAATAAATCTTCCACGAAAGCGCTTCACTTCCCTCGGAAACGTGGAGCGGGTCATCCGAAAGTTATATGTAATAAGTTCCTTCCTAACGCGCGGAACCGCGGGCGTATAACGCTTCTGGGTGTAAAATTAGAGCCTACGGAAGGAATCACGGTCGTTCCTCTCCGTTCGTAGTCGAAAATCCACAGGAGCGTAGGTTCGAGTTCCCAGTCACGAAGCTCGATGGCAGTAAAGCTCAAGGAGCGAGGCGCGGTATGGATACGACAGCGAATATCGTCTACGTCGACATAGGACACGAAGGAGAAACTCGTTGCACTCGTACGCCGAGAAGTTCAACCTTGTTCAACCTGCGCGGCGTGCACCAACTCGGGGGAGCTGGCAAGTTTGACGGTAAACCGAGCCTGGTACGGGCGCGAGAAGAAAATCCCGAGAACCAAAAGCGGGAAGTAGTAGAAGCGGAACGAGGCAAGGAAGACAGGATGAAAAAGTCACCTTTGCGCCGTAGTTGCCCGTAGTCGAGTAGAGATCAACTGGCAAGGACACTTCTTCGAAAGCAGTTCGTGCTAAGTACTATACAAATAGAGTGATTGAATTCGACAGTAGAGGACAGTTTAAGATATAACAAAAAAAAAAGAAAGAAAGAAATTAGCAAAAAAGAGTACGGAGGTGTAGGAGTTATTATGCAGGGATAACCTTATCTTCTATGGCGACCAAGTAGGACAATCCCCAAAAAGGCTCGACTAAACAATTCAGTCCCAGATCGTCGCTACGACCAACAACCACCCCCAGCACGAATCTTCCCAAGCACCAAGCCCTTAACGTCGCCATCCCAACCGATATCGTCCATACCGAAACTCCGCAATCTTAAAGTGGACGTTACTTTCCGGGTGGATCGGTGGTCGAGCGAGTCTAGACAATAGTCTTAAGACGGCGAATCGCGCGGAAAGGAGCGCGACGGGAAAGACAAGAGGGTGGAAGGACGAGGACGTCGGCTAGTGCCGAAGGGGGTGGCAAGGGTGCGCGGACAAGAGAGGGTAAATCGTTGCATCGGTAATGGCCGCCATTGTGGCTTGATGAGGCGGCCGTGTGTGCGTGTACGTGGGCGGCTGGCATTGTGTGGCTCCCATCCAGCATTCAGACGGCGGAGTCGCGAGGGCGGGGGTTAGGGACGGCAACGTGTATTTCAGGGGTGGCACGAAACGCCGGCGCTATCGGTCGGCGCAGGATAGTAGGTAGCTCCACGGATTATGCAGAGCCGTGCGCGGGTCTCTGTCGCGGGGAACAGAGACAACGACAGGAAGCTGAAAAAGGGTGGAACAGAGACGGAAGCCAAGTCAACACAAACGCGAGCACGCGTAGTTGTACAGCCGGCGCGAGCGAGTCGTCTAGCCGAGCGTTTTGGTAGCGCTGGGATGAACGGAGAGCGGACGATCAGCTAGAGAGACACGGGCTCTCGCGGACCGTCGGTCGCGGGACAATTTATATGCTAATTTATATGCGCTTAATAACGATGTCCGACGGCGCTCGACACGCCCTTCGGACTGCGAGCGGTTCGATCCATCGGATCGCTGCTACTGGGAATCTTATCGTCTATTGCTTGTCTGTACTTCGAGTGAGGAATCACCTTACCTGGTTAGGAATAGTGAATGGACTGGGTTTACGGTGTGAATGTAATTTCTCTGGCGCTTTTGTGGTCGAGTATGTCTTTGAACACTTTCAGGGAGCGTTATTCTTTCCACGAGTATTCGCTTTTTGACGCACATCGACGCGACGTTGGGTCGAATTAACGATGACGATGGACGGCGTCCGGGCTTCGAGCGACGACAGGTTATTCGTTGTTGTTCGTCGGTCGGTTCCGTGTCGGTGATTGGATAATGAATGAAAACGGTCGTCGAGTAATGCGCGCTGTATGTTAATTGAAAATAAGCACGCCACGAACGCGCAAATTACGGTGGAGCGTGGCCGAACGAGTGTTCGCTTCGAAGAACTGTTATTGGCAAGTAAAGAGGCGACATGCTAGTTAATTTTAAGAATCTGAAGAATCTGACATGCAAATATTTTACTTACAATTAGAGCTGTACATTGATATAGTAATTAAATGTCACCGAGTAGAAAAAAAAAAAAGAAACATCCACAGCAGTTACAAAATATAAAACCCACTTGATAACATCTTAATTAATTAGTTCAACAGCCAAACACGAGATAAGAATTTTATTATCTCCTTTTATACCGAGTTTATGCCTAGTCTCAAGACAGTTTTCTTAACGCAAGAAATTTCATACCGAATCGATGACTATGTAGTGTTTATTTTAATAATTAAATGTACTTTTCCAGGAGTTTGATATTTCAATGTTCGGACGCTTGCATTAATGAAATTGGCCTTTGCACATTAACCAAACACCGAGCAATGCTTTTCGGTTTTCATTTCTTTAAATGGATTCTTACGCAAACTTCTAGCGCGTTACTTTCTGTTTATTCTACTGGTTTCTTCCGCTCTGTTTGAACAGCAATCTTGTTTACTTCTACGCGATGACTCGTTTCAATCTACAAATGGATTTATCTCGGGAACACGTGTAATCGGACAATATTGTCGATAGCGATGTCATGTATGCCCGGTTGAAATACAAATAGACAGTTTCATATTATATTTGAGGTAACACTTTTTCGAGTTTGTGACAACCTTCCGTTTGATCGGTAAACCTTTTGGCTATGGAGCACGGATAATAGTCTTGGCGTACATTCAATCAAGTTTCACGTTGATCACGCAGTAGATACAATTTGGTACGGAATTGTGAAACAAACAACGACAAAGAATTATTTTTAATCATTTTCATCAATTTCCAATGAATTTCAGATTTTATTTCGTTACTTAAGGGCATCTTCCACTCTGGAACATCGAAAAAGGGTGATGTGAATTTCTTACTAAAATATCATCGAGTTCAGCTTCTTCAAACTCCTCGTATTTATTTACGTACATTTGAAGAAAAATATATATGCTTTATGCCGATCTGTACATCTAAAGAAGACTACATAATGCGATTAAAAATTTTCATGTGAATGTATTCAGTGAATGTAAAATGCCTCCAAGACCTACGTTCTATTTATTCTTAAATATTGGCAAGCAAGGATCCAATGTTTGACGTATCTTTCATTAAGAAATATTCATTTTTTTTATGCTGAAGTCTCTGAATAAAAAACGCAAGCACGTAGTGTCTTTAATTTTTTAAATTCTATTCATTCGAAGCGGAAAAAACGCGCACAGTTTTACGTGTCAACGACCGACACAGTTTCGCGAAACACATTGGAAAGAACGAATGATTTCAAAACGGAATTTTCAGCCCGTGAGTAATCGATATCTGTCACGATACGATTGCAGGTTGCGACTATGGTAAAATTCGAGGTTACCCACGTCGAATTCTTACGTAAGGCGACCATAGTTGCAAAAGTGAGATTGGTACCTTTCGATACTGTCCGTGCTTTTCATGCACAACCATAGTCTTTAATCTCGAAGCGGCGTAATTGAAGACTGTCGGGAAAACAGTCCGCGTGGGTTATTTTTATTGTCCCCAATTATGCACGGTTTGTGTAAAGTGTGGCTTTCTGTACCTATGGCGAATTGTTCGTTTCGTCGTGCGGTGAACGTCCCAGTTATTCATGTACATTTATATTAAATTGGGGAAGTACGATGACCGCTATAAAATAAAAGAGCGACATTATAATCAGAGCCACGGTTTATTTCGAAAACGTAAAATCTACGATTTTTAGAATTATTGAAATAATTTTTGCGATACTCTTTTATGCTTCTTCTATCTTCGAATATTGAAGACGTTAGATTATCTCAAAAGTACAATCTTAACTACTACAAATAAAACATGTTTCCACTAAACCGTAAACAGTCATATCATCGAAATAAATTGGATTGACGTCGAAATTTGGCGCACTTACCTTAATTGCGGGGGAATTTCGCGCGCCAGGCACGCTCGGGGGACGCTGTAACCGAATCATTTAATGAACGCGTCGTAAAAATGATCGGGGGCGCCGTGTAACAGGTTGTAGCGTGCGAAGTAATTAAAGGTGCTTTAATTAATGGAGTTTTGAATACGCGGAAAGGTAAGCGGACCCCAGCGCTTCGACGATATCAGCTCGTTAACCCTTTGACTGCGGGATGATTTCTGCTGGAAATTCCAAGGAGCGCGTCACTCGAACATTCGAATTTAAACAAAATATCACCTTGTACAGAGAATGACAAGACTTTTATTCAAAACTTTTTATTCACAGTTTATTCGTCGGACATAAATAATTTTTATTTTTGAAACTAAACGTCGGATGAATACACTGTAAATATTAAGAAAATGCTGTGTTTTTTAAAATTTGATTCGACGAATTTAAAAATTTCTCTGAGCTCAATTTTCGAGGACGGAAATATGCGCCGTTTGCAGTCAAAGGGTCAAGGGGATCGTCGGTGTTCAGCGCGGATAAAAATTAGCGAGCCGCGTTTACGAGGACCTGTCTGATTAATCACGGTTGCTTTACGACGGATAAAAAAAAAAAAAAAAATCGCCAGCGAAAAAACGGTTGGCATTATTCTCCCCATATGTTGGCGAGTCGTTTAATATATTTGAAAAAGGGGAAGAACTTGGAACTTTCCACGGGGAGCATCCGTCGAATGAACTTCGATGATCTCGATGGAGTTGCTCGGAACGGTGCTTTCAACTTCGCCCGAAATCCCAGGACAAACATGTCGTACGATTTTCCCAATATATCTGAAAGTTTCAAAAACTGCGTTTCTGGGGAAAAACGACTTTCGTAGCGTCGAGACGCGTATCGCGATGTTTCTGTCCCTTTCCGCTGGAACTTGAGCAATTTCAGCGAAGTTCCACGGGCGAAGAGCACGGATAAAAATCGAAACATCGCGCGGAGGGCGGACGATCGGCCAAACTATGTAAAAATTCAGGAATCAATCTTTTTACCCATTCGCTATAGGCGGATGTGTACGTGGCGGTGTTATCTAACATTACTGGAAAACGAATGTTGCGCAATGGTTGCGCGATTACATTTATTGGGTCACTGACTTCGGCTCGATACCTCGAGGGAAACAATCGACTAAAAAGTAGCTACATTTGGATGGGGAATTTCAAGTGCTTTGTTTCGCAAAAGAATTATACGTTGCTCTTATTAAAATAAATCTTGCGATATTTGGCATCAACGCTTCTGAAAAAGCACCTTTCAATAAATTTTCCCTGATTGTATCCAAGGGTATGTACAATTCATCCCTATAATGGGTCAGATAACATAGCATCGAAGAATCCTTTAGTCACTTAGGGTAAGCACGTCGATTATAACGGGAAATCCGAGACTTATGAATCGAACCCCCCATTACGCAGTTAGAAGCGTTCCCATCAAATTACAGTGCGGAGAAACGATCAAACCCTGGGTAGATTCGGTCCACGCTAATTGATGTATAGACTCCAACGTGCAAGGTACCAAGATGCGAAGGTTGGATTCCCCCCTGAAAGGTTGGACCACCCGGTAGGGGAACCCGAGGGGCACGTCATCGAGCCTCCACTCTTGTTTGCTCAGTCCTCGTTTAAGAAAGGGCACGAGATCGCGGCAGAAACCAGTTCGTCTGATCTCGACCGTGGTCGTCTTCCGTCCCCCGTCGATGGGTGGCCCTATTAGTCGATTTTTCTCCCATTCGACGACCCCTTGGATCGAACGCGGCCCGGTTTCCCGACGCGTATATTAATTTGCGAGAGAACAAGCCGAGCGTTCGCGCCTGTTCGCTCGCAAATTGACACCCTCTGTCGTAGCCACGACACGGAACGTCGTAAATCGAGTCCCAAACTGTTCGGCGATGCAGGATGTTGCCGCCAATCGTCCCTCTCTCTTGCTCGTGCCCTTCGATCCTGTTCCTGTCTCCCTTTCGCGAGCACGGGGACCGCGGGCGGAGGAAACCGCCGGTGGGAATCGTCGAAAGTCGAGAATTTATTAGGTGGCGGATAGCACCGGATAAAACGGTTCGTAAAACACGCCGCGGGCCAGGATTAGAGCGTGGTAACGACTACATTATCCAATCGACTTTGATGCCCGCGCGATTTAACGGCCATCGTCGCCGCGAGCTCCCCTTGTTGTATCTGGTGCTTTACGGTTGTGACGACCGTTGGACCGTTCCGCACGACGAGATCATCGCTTTCTGGTTGGCTTCCGAGACGATGGCGCTGCCTTTTTACCGTAAACGTTCGCCACTGTGTTCGTATTTGTCGGATTACACCGAGTTAAGTCCGATATATGTCTTCGCCGGATTTATCCTCGGCTCGCGTTCCGATAAAGATGACCGCGCTGGAAGCGGGATATTGGCTTGATGAATCTTATTTGAACACTTGCATATTCGTTTGGAGTATAGCTGTAATCCTTTTCCTAGCACTTTTCAAAGGACGCACTAGTTTGGTTGTTATTTTCGGACAATGTATGTGCTTAAATGTACGTATAGATTATCGAGTGGAGTAGACTTACCAAACGTTGACGTTACGAGTATACACAGTAATAACAACAACTAAAATTAATTTTAATCACATCTGATTATTACCAACCATTTGACTCGTTTAATTGAGAGAGAAGTGTTCGTCGTAAATTTTTAACGTCATCGCCGTTAACGCGGGACGGTCTCAGTTACGAGTTTCCGAACGCGTGCAAATTAAGTTATTAGTTGGCGTAATTAGTAAATCGAGATACACGAACCGGAATGGCCGCTGTGTTACGTGCAATTTCACGGGACAGGTAGCCACCTGTCCGGTCGATCCGGTTTTTTCGCTCGCGTGCGCCCGCAGAACACGCGTTTCCGATTGTCGTAGCCGCTGGCGGGGCGGTCTCCTTGGCAGACGGTTTCAGAAACGAGCAACAGTGTTGCTTTCGACCCTGTATATCGTTGAACTTTTGCCAGTGGCGACGTTCTAGGGTAAATTATACGAAAATCCGCAGCGGCGATGCGCAATTTGTCACTCTAAACGCCCCCGCCGTTTGTCAAAGCGCGCCGATCTCGGTCACTGGGTCAGAAATCGATAGAATCCTTATCTACGGCCCTTCCCACCACAAAGAAATCTTCTTTGCCGTCAGAAATTTCGTTCAAATACCAGTTCGTGCAAAAATGGGCGAGCACAGACTCTACTTGTGACTTTTTTTTATGTATAACAAAATTGCTCACTTCCAAGTTCCCGAGAACGCTTTAATCTATCTTCAGATTTTTCCCCGATTTTCAACGTTGAGCAACGGCAAACGTTAGGCTAATCATCCAGCAAGCGCGAGTACTCCGGGAACGCGATCCCCGACCCGAAAATCTCATTTTAATATCGTTTACATTCCAGGGCGCCCCAGCGCAGAGAAAATCGTCGATCTCGCGGGGCAATCTTCTTTCGGAATCCGCGATTATAATTTATGCTAAAGCGCACGGGCTCGACGCTGGCGGGCTGTGGACCCCGTGTACACAAAGACCGACGGAACTATTGTGGGGCGCGGCAGTTACGAGCGGCCCGATGAAGTTCCGTAAAGAGATTTTCATTATGAATGCCTAGGACTGAAAGACACTGTTCACCGTGAGGTTATGAAAATTTAACACGCCGAAACTCTGGTTTCCGTCGGATCGTAACGCGCCTCTCTATCCCGTTCCCGTTTCGTTCCCGTCCTCTTCTGTTTCGTCGCGTTTTCCGCGCTCTAAGGTCCCCTTTATCGTCGTCCGCGACCATTTCCAGTAATAAATATCGTCCCAGCGATAGGTTTAGAATTGATGGCGTAATCGCCGAGGCGATAAAGATAAGAGAGCTTAGTGTCTCGAATTCCCTGGGAAATTGAAAGTGGAGATCACCGAAGCTTCTTCTTGTACAGAATACTTTCGACGATGTACACGATGATGTGTTATTTAGAAGCTATGACTTCTTTACGTAAATGAATACATCGAATAGTTGAAAGGCGAATGAGTTCATAGAGACTATTGGTTTCCACTAAGGTTTGATATTTATCCGACCGGTCATAAATCTTCTCCAGGGTTTTAGAAGATTCACACGGTCTTACTTCCATAGGTATTTCTAACGTATTTCTAACGTATTCAAAGAAGGGTGTGTATTAACTCTAGGCTAGCTACAAAGTCATGTGATATCAAGTGCAATTTTTAAGAAACTCGTTACACGATACTTTTCAATCCCACCGTCGAACAAACTCATTTCCAATATTATTAATGGCCTGGAAGGAAAGCAACTTCGTGTACAAAGTAATTAAGTTAACCAGCCCGAGACTGTTCGGTACGTACATCGTTAATGCGGCAAGTTCTTGTTTCCTTCGCGAGACTACGACCTTGCCTTTCGCCACGAGCGATTTATTTCTGTGGCGGGCGTGTGCGCTGTGCACCTGCAGGAAAAGCAGTCGTCGGAAACACGTCGACATTCCACGGACGAACGACGTTTTCCCGGTCGCTCGTGTTTCGGCTGGATTCGTTGGGGATTTACGACGAAACGCGTGCATAGGCGTACGGGAAATACTTTCGCCCGGGGATTCCCCCGTTTAAGTGTCCAACCGGAGGCCAATTTCGTTTTCACGGATTGCGGATACTTTTGTTGATACCGCGTTCCTGTTTTCGTCAAAGTGTCTGCTTAATCCGTTTACGACTGATGTCATTTATTCTCGCGGGAATTTCGACCGTATTCGCTCCGATTGCAACCCTTCAAAGGGAATACGGAATTTTTGGCGTAGGTGAAAAGAGGACCGAAGAATGATCAAGGGATTAGTGGGAAGTCGAGTAAGAAGGGAAGCTTTGTGATTGTTTTTCAGTGGGAAATTGTATACGTTATTGAATTATTAGAATGTTAAAGGTTGAGGTTTTGACAAGATGAAATTGGGATAAAGCTATTTTACTGCAAATGAAAGATTTAATAAAATTTCTGACTCAAGCAAGGACAAACTATAACAATTTCTTTTCAAAGGATCGCTCTCGCAAACCAGAGTTTCCTCAGCGTCGCGAGCTACCATCTCTGCGACGATCGAAGAAGACAATGACGCCTCGTTCCTCGAGTCCTTCTATGTAGTAAGGATCTTCCGGAGAAGAAGCAGGACCACGTGCTAACCGACAAACTGTGTACTATGCACCCACGTGATCGAGCCGGCTCGTATCTTTCTCCGACTGAGATATCCCTTCGCGATCCACTCGGCCTGAAGAACTCCAAGGATGTTTGCCGTAGCGAGGCAAACGGTGTACCTAATCCATCGACCTCGAGACCGCCTGTACGCTGAACTTGCGACTACGTACACACGAGGATTCAGATAATACACGGTGTTCGAGTACACGCGAGAAAACTGGCTGCCTTGTGCCCGTGGGTAACCGTGAGTGTGATGAACTCTGAACGACGGACGTGCACGATTTTCTCACAGAGCGCGCAACTCGAAAGTTAAACTGATAATCTAGTAACTATTGCTTTCAATGGTGTTGTATTCCAATATTTTTACTTACATACTTTGATATAATGATAATTCGTAAAGGTTATCATTTTTATTCAATTCTTTGGTAAACTCACACTCGATATCTTCTAACACATTTTCACCCAATTTGTATTCAGGAACAGGGCCCACATTGGTTACAGCGAACGATTTCCCACGTTTCTCCGTTTCGCTGTAACTCAAACAACTTGTAGCATAACTTAATAACCCTCCTTTTCTTCTTCTTCCGCTGGAAGTTCGCGAACATCACGGATTTCCTGTTTTAAATTGACCTGCGTCGTGGCATGGGAAGAAAATGACTTTGAAAATGAATTTTCTTCGATTCAACTCCTGTAACTTCTGTTTCAAAGTTATTCGTTCAACGAGGAATAGTTGAAAAGTTTCGTAATTCGGAGCGTAAGGGTACTATCGTCAAAATATTATCTGGGAATCGAAGAAAATGAAATAACACGAGTCTAGATCTCGGTGTCTAATCACGCGTCGAAATTCGGTCGAATCGGTGACGCGTACGCTTTATTTGAAGAAATGAATTCATTCGTGCCAGAGCAATCGGACCTCGGGAGTTCCCGTGGTTCGATATTTATTTATATAACGAAACGGTGTTGAGTTCGAATGCTTCGGAATAAGAAAAACTTGGAAATGCAGCACGATGTGTTTAGACACGATTTCAAATGCAAGTTATTCGATCGTTTCACGCATTTCCTATTTTCACGAATAAAGAATTAAATTAATTTTACCGTGATGAAATTCAGCAAAACAGAACAGTTTCATATCGAGGCAATAGTAATTCACTTTTTTCTGCTATGAATTTAATTAAAAAAAAAAAAAAAAAAAAAAAAAATTGAATTCAATATTTATCCACGCGTCAAATGGCTCATTCTAAAAATGGAACATCAAAGGAACTCGTGTCACTTACGATAATAACAATGATCGTCGCGTTCCGATTCGTCAGTTATTTGCCCGAGCAAACACGCCACGCCCTGTATAATAAAAACCGCGTGAAATTCAACGAAGGTAACGTCACTTCGCCAACTCCAGGGTACCGTGAGTGTCTCCGCGAACTTTTCGAGCACGTTAAACGACGTGATACGGCATTTTTGCCGAAAGAAAAATAAAACAGGAGCAACGTATGTCGGGACCATGGTCTCACGATGATCCCGACGCGATAACCCAGTGACACGGCTTTCTTCGTGCCCGAGGAACTATTGTCGACTGGTATTTACGTATTACGGCTGAATTTATGGTCCATATCGGTAGCGGAGCGTTATCTCCTACACAGCTTGATTGCAGGGTCCACGGAGATCTCCAAGTTTATCTATTTAACGAGCTTCCTGTTTCGTTGGTTTTTCCCTCCGCCCAGTGTTTGTTCCTTCCAAGCACGGGGAACGATTCCGCGCCTTAATTTCTTAAATGGGCCAGTGTAAAACATTCTTATCCGCGGGCGTGCTATAGTTAATTGTATCCAGGGAAAAAGGAGTACGCAATTATGCTTCGTCCTCGTGTTTTTCCCAGTTTCGTTCGTGTCTCTAGACGGGGACACGTTAACGAGCGAATTTTGTCTACTGATCTGAAATTTGCTGTTGCTATAATTCCAACATATTGATTCGCTAATTACTGTTTACAGTGACCGTAAATAATAACTAGCTTAACGACAGGTACTCATCTTTCCAAAAAGTCTAAAAGAATGTTCACTTTAACGCAAACGTTAATTCCCGCCAAATCCTTCGCACGTTGCCCTGCCCGAATTCTTTGAAGTGCAAATGCAATTTCACGAGTGGCACGGTTCCCAGTTTTTCAATTTACCAAAGCATCCGGTGAAATTCAATCGTTATTACGCGGCAACGCACAGTTCCATTTCGAACGCGTTCAACGTCCGTTTCTTTTCGAGTCGTTCAATTTTTGTAATTAGAGAGAATGTTGCACGGCAAAGTCGCGTGCAAACAATATGGCGCAAACGAAACGAGCCCGCCTACGGACGCATTGTGGAAAGATAAAACGCGACGCTTATCAGATAGCTGCGCCCAATGTTTATAAAACTGGATGCTCGGTTTTACGACAGATAAAGTTATTTCGCAAAAATGTATCTGTCGGGATTCGATGAAGATGTGTCCCCAATATCGAGAATAAAAAAGGATGTATCTTGCGATCAATTTTACCCGCTTCGAATGAACATGGAGAATAACAACAAAAAAAAAACGGCAAAGATAAACATCGAGAGAGAGAGAGAGAGAAGTATTTGCATTCGCGGTATGCATCGTATCTGGGCGTGCATTATGCGCATGGAACGCAATTACACCTGACCGGGGCTGGGGGTAATCACCTTTATTTACGTCCCGCAGAATCTGTCAACCAAATACCAATCAGGCGCGATAAATGGCGGACCTTCGAGCCGCGATACTTTCGCTACCGTCATCTAGCTCCGATGGATCGATATAAACCGGCATCTCGTAAGTCATGCATCGATGAGGCTTATTTCACCGCGGCCCTTTTGTGATTCTCGATTACAATATAAACGATTTATCATACTCGCGCGATGACGGTCAAAAAACCAATGCGAATCTATCCTCGTCGAAGGGTTGTCTGTTCTGTTCTTTTTTTCATTTTCTAAAAATCGTAAACTTCGACGCTTTGTTTGTTATTTTTGGTAGAATAACACACGATGTCCTTCTGTAACCTAACATCTCTTACATCCACGATTCCATCGTCATAAAAATTAACCCTTTCAGACCTGGCGTCCACAATCGAGGACACGAAATTTAAAAATTTCCTCCGGGTTTCCTAGAAAACTGCAGTATCAGGGATTTCGTTTTTTAACGTCATCCCAGCAGTCCCTTTTCGCGAGGGGACCATTTTCCACTTCAGCGACGGTCCCTTCCGGATGTCGAAACACTTACGGACCTATCCGCGGAGTCTGCAATTTTCCCTCGTCAGACGCAGGAGGAAAGGGCGCGTCGCTGCAAAAATGTCCTCGCAATTTCCTCGCAGTTCGTCAGCGCGAAACACGAGACGCAGCCCACCTCGCGCAAATTACGCTTTCAACCTCGTTATCCCGAAAGCGAACACGGCCACGCCAAGATACTCCAATAATCCTCCGAAACAATTATCGGCTGACAGCCATTGGGGTCGGGGGAGGCGTGTAATTCCGCGGGAGCACGAGAAAGAAACAAACTGGGCAGAAGCTCGTCGATTGCCAGGACCTCATCCTGCTTACTTCCGCAGTCTAACTGGCGGCCGTTGAAAACGGTGTCCGCGCGCGAGCATCCGACGATTCCTCGTTCTGTTCGGTAATTGCATCGTGTCCCGGCCCGCTGTTCGCTTTTCCGTCTGTCACGGCTGCGATTCCGCCCAACAAAACGCCTTTCGTCAAAGCGTGGCTGCGCCAGCCTTTTCAACCGGTCATCTCTTCTACCGACTCGCCTCTTCAACGAGCCCTTTTCCATCCACCTCCCTTTATCGCTCAGCCGCGACCTCTGCCCTCAGTCCACCGTCGACGAGGCCTCGCTTGACGGACACAATGTCTGCTCGCCCCCGGGGCAACCCATTAACAGCGCCGGATCCTTTAGTCGCGTCGCTGCCTATCCAGGAGATGACCTGGAACCGCGACGCCGACGTGACGCGCCACGGGAATATACGTGCATGTATGTATGCATGTGGATCGAAAGAAACGGGGGTGACGAGAGAAGACGGAGACGTTTGATCGAATTTCGAGGTCACAGGACTCGCAAACACGGTGCTATCGAAGGCTCTGTACCCTTCGCATCTTCGTGACGCGGAAGTAGAGCTGAAGGAGGTAGAGGATTGCATTTTTTGCTGGAGGCTAGTTTAAGCTTCACGGAGTGTGGAGAGAGTGGATGCGATTCTTATGGACGTCTTTCGGGTACCGAATTGTTTGCTGGGATTAGTAAAACGTGTGGAGGCTCCTGATAAGTGGACATATATTATTTGAAGCTAGAGCGATTCAGGTTTGTTATTGGCAGAGATTTCTGATCGAGCAATTTTATATTGATTCGAACTCCGTGCGAACCACAGTTGAAACTGACATTCCAGTCTCGACAGAAAAATGTAGAATTCTACCGAAATGGTAAATCGAGACTGAAAGAATGCTCCCGCGACGCCCGAAGAAGCTTCTCGGACGAGATGAAAACTGGCGCACTTTTACATACGACTGAAATACCTCGCTCGATGCTCAAAGCATGTCCCGGAGCGCTTCTCTTTTTCCCAGTTACACGTACGCAGATCAAACACTGACGTCTATAGATCTCGCCACCTGAAACGGTCGTAACGCGAACAGGCGACGTTCCACGTCGTCTCACGATGCGTCACGCAATGCGTGGGCATTCGTTCGTTTCGTGACTACATGGGCTTTACGACGCAGCTCGCGGGTACGTGTAAATTGGAGTCGTCCTCTCGTTTCTTCTCGAGGCCCTCGCGCTGGCAAAAAGTGGACGACCCGGCACCGTTTCGAAGAAATTTCCGCGACGCGACGCACCTCGCGTGCGTATAACGATGCCATTGTTTTTTGTTGCGTACACACATCGCTGTTGGTACAAGTTTATCGCGATCGTTCGAGGATTGATCATTGAATCGGTGGCTCGAAGAAGGAGGTAAGCCTTTCCTTGAGAAGGAAGGAGCCCGTTGGACTTGTATTCATGGGGCGATTTTCAATCGAGTTTCTCTGCTTCGTATCGCTTTGGGAACAATTATAGAGACGAGATTTCTACGATCTCGGTCTTGATCTCGACAAATCTCGAAACGTGCATATCGATCTCGAATTTCCGAAAATTTCCATTTTATATAAACTGTGAAATTGACAATCACGTTCCTTTGTTTCTCTTTCTTTCACTGCACACACGAACATCGAACACCCACTTTATCACAGGAAAGTCAGCACAGCATCCTCCGCCATGTATCAGGATTACGTAAGGTACGAAGGCATTGTTGAAAAAGATGCTACTAAATATTTGCACCGCGAGAGCGCACGCACTTTGCGGGTTTGATTGTTTGTGGAAACGTTGCAAAGAGGAATTGCGCGAGGAAGGCGAGTTTAACGATCGGGAATGCTGCGGCTAAGCTGCTCGGGAAGCCTACCGGGAAGCGAATCGCATGCTATTTGTTTCTACCCGTAACGCTGTGTATCGTTCCGCTCCGTTTCGAACCGTAATTTTCCCGCGTAATGCGCGACTCTACCGCGAGGATCGATTTTCCTGAATGTTTTCGCAGTTCTCGGGGAAATTATCTCAGCTTGGCGGTTCCGCTGACTATGGGGTAGTTCAATGTTTGACTACTGAAGCGAAGAACCTCTAACTACGTACGAGCTCGGGTTAATTCGACCATACTCGAACCGCTTTCTCAGTAAAATTGTTTGTTAAGATGTATTTAAAAATAGCCAAGATATTGAAAATGTTACCAAACAAATTATTCTGTTAGGAGACTTCTTACAAAATAATTTGCTTGGTATAATAATATAAATATATTGCTTATTTCTAAATATATTCTAGGAAAAATATTTAAATATCAAGTTCCGTACTTGTGACATATGTATTTACATTGTGAAAAAAAATTCTTGAATTTCATCTACAACCATCCGTCTCTTTTAATTGCCGCTGCCAGTCCAGGAACGCGTCCATACTCGGAGACAAAAGTGCGAACACAGCATTCAGGTTTCGAGTTCCGGCCCCGCTCCGGATGCCATATCCGCGTCGCAATGTCAGCTATGACGCCCAAGGAAGATCTCCCAACGATCGAATCGTCCAACGAAGGATGATCGCGGACGATACGTCCAGTGCCCAAAGGGTCGACCAGCGGCCGCCATATTGCGCGTTCCAGATCCCCTCGAGGATCGAAAGGAGTTCAACTATTCAGCCTCGTGGATCCACGAGACAATTTTAAAAATAGAGGGCACGCTCGTCGCAAAGGAGATCCTCGACGGTGCAGGGAAGGTAACGATCGAGGCTAACGAGATTGATTCCGCGGCGTAACAAAAGTTGCTGGAATCGAGAGACGTAGAAGTAGAGCGATCGAGAGGTCGAGAGGAGCCAGGCCATGAGGTAGAAGCGCACAGGTCGAGCGTGACGACGCTGGGTCCTCCAAAGATCGGATAATAATTCCCGACCAGACTCAACGTCGATCCAATCTTGACGAGGCGGAAGTCCACGGGCCTGGTCTCGGTGATCCGGAACACGTTTCCTATACACGTTTCTATATACCAGCCAGTCTGTCGCGGGTCTGTGTGCACGCGGGTTCAGTCCTGCGGCAAATGACGAGCTGACGGTATATTCGGGAAGGAAGAACCGATCGAGAGGAAGAAGAGCACGCCCGGGGAGGCAGAAGGCGCGGAAGGAGCTGCACGCCGAAGGGAGGCAGAAGCGATGGAAAAAAGCGAGAGAGACGGAAAGACGAAAAAGAGGAGGCCGCTGCGTTGGGGGTGGATAGAAGAGTTGACGTAGATAGCGAAAGAAGAGGAGAAGAGGAGAGACCGGGGGCCGTTTGTACGTCTAGACGTAGGTCCGTATTCGCTCTACCGTGAATCGAATAAATGGCCTCAGCCCTCCTCATCCGATGTCGTCTCCTCCTCGACTTTCCGCCACGGCAATAGCTTTCCGTCGCCGCGATGCGATTAACCTTGAGGACTTCCTATGCCCCACCTACCCTCCCTCGGCTTTCGTTATGGGTGCGCTCGAGTTACGTGGACTACCTTCTCGATCTTGTTCCTGCGTCGAGGGCTGTCAATGGGCATTGGCGCGTTTCGAGCCCCCTCGTGCATTACGACGCTTCGATCGACTCGCGAAACCTTCCTCGAGAGCTTCGAGAGTAACGCCTCTTCGATTTCTCCCACTCGCGACCGCTTACCGATCGCACGATTTAACTTTGGTAATCGAGACTCTGGTTTCGGTTCCATGGACCGATCGGGATTTTTGGGGGACGTGATTTTTTATCACGGTGAACTGGCTAGGCTGAGGAGCTTGGGAGAAACCACGTGGATGAATTTTAGAGATAGATGGAAATGCGCCAAACAAATCCTGGATACGGAGGTTGGGTACTCTAGGAGGTATACAAACGTTGATGAACTCTAGAAGCCATTAGAGTTTGTTTCATATCGAGTAGGATGTATCAACTTCAAACAGCGATATGGGTAAGTGGATCCAAATACACGAGATGTATATCTGTACAAAATTAACGGTGTACAATTATTAACAACGAACTTCTTCCGTAATCAACTGGTTCGTATTTGTTCAGACTTGTTGGAAGAGATAGAGAGTTTGGGTTAGGGGCTCGGTTAAAAGTGGTTAGATCAGGTTCCCTCGATTTCGCAGTATATCAAACAGAAATTCATCTCGTATCACAAACAGAAGGTTGAATTACGCTAACCTCTGACCGCTACCCATAGCCACGACGAAGACTTGTGCAGAGATCCGTGAGGTCAAGACCTATTATCCTGTCAAGCGCACGAATGCTCGCGCAACTATAGAGGGTGCGTCACGCAATTGGGACGAGTCGTGCCATCAGCTTCGTCGAGAACACACAAAACTACTCCGAGAAAAAGTTGGCTGGTGTAACAAGATCCGTGACCTCATACTTGCACGATGCCATTGCTGCTTTTCTTTGAACGGAACTGCGTGTGTTTTTCCTTGAATTAATGAAGGTGTTTGAGAACTGAATACTTTACGAATGAATAAAGTGTAAGTTTCACTGTTTGTTTCATCTAGAAACCTTCTAGAATCTAGAACCCATATGATATTTTGAAACAAAATTTATTCCAGCTCGAAAATGTTTCACTTCGTGCGTTCCATTAATTCTATCGCATCAAAATCCTGCTGACACCATCTGCTACGGGAACACCCTATATAACGAGAGCACGCATCCCCAAAGACAGAACTAGAGGATCAGAGGGAACCCATCGCGACCCTCGTCACCCGATGGTCACAATAATCGGAACGAAATCCCCCTGTCGGAGAAAGCGACAGGCACAGAAAGTCTCGTTCATCGCAAATCGTTGGATTGATACGTGATAACCGAACGTGTGCACACACCTGGCGTTCACCGGTCCGTTACACCTTGCAAATCGAACCATATCGTGCACGGATTAACCCTTATGTCGATATTCAGATGCACGTATAACCGTTCCGACGATCCTTTACAAATTTCGGTGGTTCCCATTTAAATATCAGCTAACGTTAGTTGACCAATTTCACGTCGATCTAACCTTTCCAAGCAACAGTATAAATTTAAGACTTTATATTTGTATACGACAATAATATCGACACATAGTTTTTAAATTATGCTCAAGTTCAATTAGCTTACATTTTTGTACATAGACAGTAGCCATTCCAATTCAGTTATAAAAGTTAAATGATTTCACTTATCCGAACGTTATCGACGAAAGGGTTAAAGCCTAATTTGCAACGAGTGTCCACGGAACGCGTGTTCGTCGATACGTTCCTCTCCTCGAGATGACTCACCAAACGAAGAGCCCAGGCATTTTAATTGCTAATTTAATTAAACGTGGTGCGCGACGACGACGCTACGCGCAATGGCCACCGCCCTTGGTAGCGTTACGAGGGAGCGCGGCAATTAAGACGTTATCGGGCAGGGCATTATTAATTAATTTATCGTGCCCGTGCCGATCGCACGTCTTCGATACGCGCTTTCGCGGAGCCGTCTAGTGAGCGAAGAAATTCGAGATATGGTAATCGGCTTGTCCAGAACCGTGTCCACCGCGAATCGATTGCGCGTGATCGAAGAGGATTTATCGCTCCGAAGAACGTTGAGGTTTCTGCATGAGAAGGTCGTTTTTCATTCGGCTTGTTAACTCTTTCCTTCGTGGCGTGTTCGATTTTGGGCATCCAATTTCGCATGGTTTCTCTGCTCGACGTTCACTTCGAGGTTGATGGTTAATCATTTGCATTCTGGGAATGTTTGTTAACGTGAACGGTTGGCGTACTTATAAGGCTCCTTTCTGAAAATTAAAAGTGTTCTTTTTATATAAATAGCGTTTACGACTGAAAATGACCTTTTAGAAAAAACAAGCGAATTTTTGTATTTTAAAATCAGAGATGGAAATCATTTACATATTAAGACGTAACATTTTCTTTGCTGGAGTCTACCGAACAATACTTAAAAATACACTTCCTATTGGTAACAGTTTATATTTAGATTACATCCTGTACAATATCGTCCTTTCAGCCGAATTTGGAAACAATCGGTCAACGAAGCTCTCCAAAAAAAGGCAAACTTCTCTTTCCATCGACCAGATATTTGGAAGAATCCACGCAGCGATCCGATGACGTTCGTCGGGTGCAACATTTCTGCGCTTTCTTTCGCCCAGTTCATCGCGCTGGATCGTTCACTGAATTACCATTCAATGGAATACCCGTCGGACACGTAGAAAGCTGTCTGCGGGGATCAATTTCAGTCGGTTTTAGTTCAGTCAATAATGCCGCGAGTTTGTCGAGTGCCGACACGAGTTTGTCGGTCGCATTCCCGCGGGACGATGGTTAAAATTGACGAGTAATTTGAATATCTTTAGCGCGAGCCTGGTCGCCCACGCGCGACTCGAACGCTCGAATTAACGGGATTCTGTTACCGCACGTAAGTACGAAGGAACGCAGTTTAATTATCGAACCGGTGGCCATCGCTTTTGTCCATCTGATCCACTGGCGATTTCATGCTAGAAATATTCACTACCAAAAACTAAGAGGACTCGATGTTGGGAGGACTCCTTGCTTGTTCTACGATTCATCAGACGATATACTTGAAGACATTATACGACTTTAATCTTGAGCATTGTTAGAATGTTTTCTCTTATGTTTTTATTTAGAGGCGAGACTTAAACCTTTGTACTCGGATGTTCCCTACGAGGGGACATCGTAAATCTAATCGCAAATTTTGTTAGTGGTTACGTAGAATAACCGAACCAAAATATAGCCATTTTCTCTTGGATGTTTCCTATCAGCGAAGCTTGAAACATCACCAGAACATCCAAGCAGCAACGTCGTGAAACTCTTGAGCTTAGGAACTGCATGTCAGCAGACCTGTCTAGATTCTTCTATTTTCGACGACTCGGCTCGTTGTACCGGCGTTTTACGCGCTACTTGGTCGAACGGACGAGTGGACTCTCCGCTCGGAGCGAGAAGTAACGTCCGCGCCGGCCGGTTGTTTCGACCGCGAGGAAAGTCGAGAGTAATTCGAGTCCCGGGCCTGGGCTTGCGTATTGTGTACACAGGCGAATTAACGCGATTCCGTCACTTGCCACGAGTGCAAAAGCTCGCGTCAGTTTAATTATCGGACGAAGGGCGCCGCTATTGTTCGCCAGCCGGAGTTCGCGGCCGGTTTTGCGCGTTTAAATCCCGTTTGCGTCCGCTCGTTCCAATGATTTCAATGCCCGGCCGCGTTCAATGGCATTTCGCCGCGCTGGAAACCCGTACCTCCCCCCCCCCCCCACCCTTCTCTTCTCTCTCTTTCTCATCCCCCCCTTCCCGGCAAGCTGACGTTTGTCCACGCCGATTTGTCCGCGATTTTTGATTCCTCTAATTAATCCGTTGTCCCCGATAATTGCGTTTTTGTTCCCGTTTATTCTTTGTCCTTCTGCGCCACCGCGCCGGTTTAGATTGCGTCGGAGCCGCGTGCCCGGTCGAGAATTCGATTCGTTTCCTGTCCCCCCTTGCACGCGGGCTACCAAGGGACAATGGACGATCGGCCGGTGATCGTTTCGCGCGTTATCGCGAATCGCAAACAGTGAACCGCGAGCGCTAACTATTCCCGCCAACGCTCGCGAGTGGTGACAATAAACCAACCGAAGCTGTCCCCGCGATAATAACGCTGCAAACATCGGAAGCGGATTCTTTCAGCGAGCCGTTGCTGTTGCCGCGTTGCGTCGGGAACCGTAAACGCGGATACGAATTTAGAGGAGAAAAATGGCGAGGAGAAGGTTCCTTAAGGATTCCACTGTTAATCGAACATTTGTCGATTTTTCATATAATTATCACGATGGCATTCAGGGAGGGCGGTTGATATCATAAAATTGGTTATATAGAGCCAAGAAATAAATCTAGTCATTTTATGTTCCTACAAAATTTACAATTAGAATTATTCAGAATTTATTTCTATCCGTCAACCATATTTCTAAAGCTTGGTATGCACTGTTGAATTAAAAACAGCGATTGCTATCCATTCGAATTTAATTCAGAATTTAATCTCGCGACGCCGCGCCGGGGGCAGCGTTCTTCTGGAAATCCATTTTCATGCCGTAGACGTAACAGCTGGCTTCGTTGAAGGGCACTTGGTGTAGAGTTTATCAGCTGTGACCATAAGATAGCTGGCCATAGATCTTCCTTCAGTGATAGCATCCTAAACGTCGGTGTAAATCTTCGACGGGCTTTCAGAACAAGAATCATCGTCGAGGCATAAATTTTCATTCTTAGAATCGATAAATTATCTTTGAAATGTATGCACGTTTACAGGGACGGGAGCAGAATCGGACGGTTGCATTGTAACCTATTTGAAACTATTACGTTGTCATAAATGCGCACCGCTCGTTTACGTGTTTATTGGCAAACACATTTTTATTTGAACTATTTTATGGATAATGTACGTGCTGTGCGAGTATGCGCGCAAGAAAATATTTGAACTGTGAGTTTATCAAAATCGATTTAAATTGTTGGCCTGTTCCGCGAACTGAAACAGAATTTAAGAAAAAGTATGTTTGTATACCATGTAAGTTATTTAGGCGAAATAACTTTGGTAACATTTTCAGCTGGGTAAAAAATACTCCTAAAATTGATACTCGACAAAGTGAACTGACACGTACGATTCGGAGTAATTGTTTTTTTTTTTTGTTTCAGGTGAGCTATGATAAACAAACTTATTGGAATCGAGTTATCCACACTAGTACGTAAGTTGAAGAAGGTGGTTGAGACATCCTCACGCGTGAATATATAATAGTTCTAAAATCTATTTTCTCTACACTTTGCGAAATGATAGAATCTTAAATTAAAATTTTTACAACGTAAATATATATTTCTAAAAATCGGGTTTGCGATACGACGACAAGATACTAATTTAAATCTAGAGTAGTGATTTGCCACTCCCGTTAAGAAAAAGACAGAGAAGTTTCATGATTATCTGCTCGCACAGGAAATCCTTCCTAGCAAGTATTATGCCGTAATTAACACCGTCGTACGTGTTTGCATGACTAATGATACGGTGAAGCAGTATCCTGGCAGTTGCGCGACCTAACCGCGAGCCAGATGGAAACGCAATGAATGTCGCGCGCATAATTCACGTGGAAGCTTCTGATTCATAGCATCGAGATAATTCATCGTTCTGATTTTACTACAAGTTTGGTTGATCTGTAATTAAGAGGTGTGCAAGGTTCTATTCCAGAAAGCGTTCATTAATGAGGAAATGAAAGGAGAACTTTTAGTATAAAAATGAAGTATACAAATAGTTACAAGTTCGAACTAAGCTTAGTTGGGAGATACGTGTACATCAACATATTTTACCGCTTCTGTACACTCTGTTCGCATATCGGAATAGCACTCCGTATAAAAATATTCATCCTTCTGAGACCTTTTTGGGATTCCACGATACACGAGATATCTGCGCTAAAAATTCTACAGTCCAGTTCGGTGTCGTCCAGTTTCTTGAAGATGGTCAGGGTGGTTCCATGGCTCCGTTGACAGAGTGAGCAAGGACACCCGGGAGCTTTCTCCTGCAGCAAACGATGAATCGCGTCGAACGGAACCGGTTAATTCCCGAAAAATCGCCGCCTATGTCGACCAAAAAGGGTCCCTGCCTTTCGGGTATTATTTACAGTCGGTGGCGGGCAGAAGACAAAGACGAGGACGAAGGATCGGAGCGGAGTTGCGCAAACGGGCCAGAGAGCCGCGGGACCACTCGCGGAGCGGAACATTTTTTCTCGACGGTAATTGGTGTTCGGGCCTCATTGTGTAACTGGTATCGCTGTGTACTCGCCACGGTATCGCCACGTTCGATCTCCAGACGGTTGCGAGCCTTTGGTCGAACGGTTCACTCCCTATGACGCTCGTCCAGCATCAAGATAAGCGGTTTGCGCCGCTCGCCTTCGCTTCTTCTTATTCCCTTCTCTTTGTCTCGGGCCCTACCCCCTTAACCCTTTCGAGACGTCGCGTTGCACGGCCAGTCGCGGCGTCATAACTGTCGATCCTGTATCCCGATCCTTCGATCGTAAACCGAATTTACTGGCACGATAAGCCGTCCGCGTTAACCCCCTGGATGCGTCCGAGATACTTCTAAATGGAGACCTGATAATGGGACGGATTAACCGGGTAATTTGAATAATGGAAGGTGTCTCCCGACACGATGCACGGCTTCGAGTTACCGGCCTCCTCGATGGGCAAGTTGGCGTTTAAGCTCGATGGTGATATAGGTAACGTTGGACAGGATGTGGGATCTTACTCGAAATTGACGAAATACCGCTGGTCCTCTTACAGGTTTCCCTCGAAGTTCGGGCATTCGTGAATCTATGCGAGTGCGAGTCTGTACGAGACGGCGCAAGAGGATGGCTGTAAGGCACAAGTGACTTTCTTCGTGCAAAACACGAAAAATAAAAATAAAAGGAAAAATGAGGTAAAGTAGAAATTCATTCGGCGAAATGTTCATTCATCATGCGGTGTCTCGGTCGTGTTACCAACAATGAGTGATGAAGATGTTTCAACAACGGCAGCCAAGTTTCAGAAGATTTACTTGAATGACATCCAGCTTGAATTTGTGTCGGAACAACATTGTTGCACAATTTTATGAACTCTAGGCACGAGTGCTACGAGCTCTCAACGTTACACTTACAATAGCTCTTGCTCTATTAACCCGCGCTGTCATAGCTCTCGCAACGTTTTTATCGTGCAAACCACGAATTCTTCAATTGCTAGTCTGTTCCACAAATGATATGTTCTTTCCACTCCCTGTCCAATTCATCGTATCTCCTTTCTCACGTGCCAAGCGAGAGGTCTGTGGGAAACCCTCTGTTTCCGTGAAGTCTTGACTTCTTGATCTCCCAGGTCATTGTCCTTAATTCCACTTCCTCCTGCGAAGGTTATATCACTCGTATTATACGAACATCGTTGCTTCCTGCTACCTCTTCAAATCCCTCGTGGTCTTCCTGAATGTCAGCTACGCAGATATCGTACAAGTCTAAACGAAGAATAAGGCACGGAGATTCGAACACAGGAGATCCTCGAATCCACAGTCGACCTACGTTTTACCTATAGGACTCGTCTCGTACCCTACGTTTCGTGTTCTCATTTGACTCCTTATTGTTGCGTTCAGGTGGCGCGGATACTACACAATTTTATAGGATCGACGAACTTTGAACGGTATCGGTACCCTTTTTCATTCCATAACTTTTCGCCATCTGGCACATGTAGTCACTTGCCGTGTAGGAAGCAGCGCAGTTACGAACCCCTCTCGGGGTGAAGGTCGAATCTTTTTTCCCTCGCGGGTTCGTCGTTTATGCGACGAGGATCCCATCCCTGCGTCGGCCAGTTCGTACGTAATCCGTCGTTGATGAGCAGCGGATCGGTTTCTTGCCCCGAAGGGGACCCCCTGAGTGATTACCGCAAGAACTGGTCGATCTTCTCGACCGTAACCGAGGACGCGGCCTCCGTGCTTGTTAAGAGATGAGCTCTTTCCACCTTCGTACGGCGAACATCCCTTGCGCGTCGCCTTTCATGCTAATATTCCCCGTTTCTTCGCTTCTTCTGGAGACAATATCGTGCAGCAAGGTCGTTCTGCAACTTCCGCGCGTGTGTGTTGGACCCCTTCTTGCTAACGGTGGCTCGAGGAACGCTTAAGAAGCTACGTGCGCGATCGGACCATTTAACAGAAGACTGGCGAAATTTTTTAGGTGAACTAGTAATTCTTTAGTTAAGTCCTCTTACAACGGCGGAGAGTAGTTCGTGGAGAAGTTAAGAAAAAGATTTCCTTTGGCGCTCAAAGGGTTAGATAAATGCATTCGAAACGTATTCGTGGGAACATTTGTCTAGTTTTGATAGCTTGCACTATATAACTGACTCGATAACTTCCCGCAGTCCTTCACGTCCTGTAAACAAAACAATTTCTTCGATCTCTAAAACTACCTACTAAACTCGCACCTTGGTTTCTAGTTCTCCTTGTTGTTGAACGCCTGTCCCTCAAAAGACGTTATGATCAGAAATTCGCTCCGGACCGGTCCGTTGGATCAGAAACCTTTCATCCGACGAAACGGTACGATAAATAACAGGCTGCGATAATGCGCCATTTTGAAACAAGCGGCGCGTCCTGCAGGAGCCCAGCTGGAAGACGAAGTTAACGGTCCGTCGTCGGATTTTTGCGACTCCTCGAGTGACAGTCGAGCGAAATACGCGCGCGGACAGAGGTTGTCAAGTGACGTATGCGTGTCTTCTGTCCGCAGATATAATTGCGAACCGGTTTACACACGATACGACCTGCAGGCCCGCGTCGTCGATCTCTCGACGGTTTCGCGTTATTTCCGCGGGAAAGAGCAGAGGGTATCGATTACTTAAGGATACAGGTTTTTTCGTTGCTGGTTTTCCTAGCTCCAGCGGTTCCCAACTTCTATTGTTGTGTCGTTCATCGCCAAACTGATTTCTCGCCTCACGCGATATGGCCTCTCGAGGTTCATAGATGACAAAAATTCTTTTGTAATTTTGCAATTCCTTGGTGAATAGAAAACTGAGACACTATTTATCCAACGTATTAGAGTTGTTATATTCGTCTCATTTTTCGTATTCAGTTATTATCAGAAAGTGAAAGGAAACTCCAAGGCAAATATGGAAAGAATGCCATGTAAAAATATTCTTTAAATAACAGACCACCGTTCAACCTATAATTTCTGCCCAACGAAAATCGAGTCAAAAGTAATTTAATTCGGTGGCGATGATTGGGAAACTCTGTCCCAGTGTTCGCTGGATGTAAAGAGCGTCCATGAGCGCGTCGAAATAAAACAGCTCGCGTTCTCTCGCTCGGCGGCCCGATTGAATTGAAATTCTTTGACGTAGCGGGCCGTCGATTCCACTGTAAGCGTAAATGGAAATAGTTGATTAACGTTTTTTGTGTTTTGCTTACTTTTACGCGAGCCGAAGGAACCCGATTTTCTTAGCGTGCTCGCCGGGCGAAAGTTTTATTGGAGGGGCACTTGAATCGGTCCGATCGAGCCGGAAGCGATTGGATACGTGCGATCGAACGTGACTGAGAAGAAACTGCGCGCCTGTTTTTCGTTCCAACGAAAAGAAGACACGGCTTCTGGGCTTGCTGGTGTGTAATTTAATCCGTCGATGATTAGTTCCACGATTGACCTTCGCTGTGCAGCTTCTAGTGCAGCCATCATTAATACGGCTTAACCCGTTCGCTGTCGGGCGAATTCAGAGCGTTTGCCTCTGGAGGATTTAATACAAACGTGTAATCTAAGTTATTATTTTGATAATTGAAACTGAGGTTGTTGCTTTTAAAAGAAATATTATTATTAGACTGCGGATCTTTATGCAAAATAAAATCTTCGCGAACGTGCCTACAAAAATTGAACCTAAATAAGAATATATTTTATTCCGCAAATATTACAACGTGAACTTTACTTTCGATCTTTTTTATATTCTTGCGTATTGTGTGCATTCTGTAGGTTCTTGCACATTCAAATTTCCTATAAATGCATAAAGATCCGCAGTCCGCAGATCAACGAAAGCAATGTCTGGCGCGAGCCTTCCCCAAAAGGTGAACAAATACAAAGTTAAAATTACAGATTGCTTCGTAATTTCGTAAAGGAAACTCCTTAATTTCAACAAATTTTACCTGAGAAACAGAGAAACCTTCTTATAATGATTACACTTCGAAAATAAAAACTTCTCAAATCGATATTCACAAAGTCTCCTCAGCCATCTAAGAAATTCAGATCGTAAACGCAAATTTACGGCGAGTATCGTTGAACCGCCCTGTACAATAATAGCCCCGCGCATAGCGGAATATCCATAGAACCACTAATTGATGCCAATATGGTTGTTGCGGCTGGGAGGCTCATTGCGGTGGGTCGACCGTAAGTCACTCGCGCCCAGCCTGGCTTTGCCCAGGCGGGCAAACGGATGAAAAGACGAGTCGAAAGATTCCCCGAGGAACTTCTGAGAATCATTAGCGATCCGTTGCTCTCAGCAACGAGCAAACATCGATTCAAACGCGGTTACTCGACCATCTTTCGGGGCAGGCGTCCTGGAGCAAAGCGAGACCACGTCGGCGTCGGTTCGCTCGTCGACTGCGTCTCGCTCTGATGATGTATGTCATAGATTAATGGTTCGGAATATGGCGGAGGGGAGGTAAGGGGGACGAGGGGGATCTCGATCCTCGGTTAATCGGGCCGCGGGTGCCAGCGAAACTGTTCATCTCCGCTAAATAATTGGTTCGCGTTTCTAATTCGCGCGTTTCACGCCGGACAATGACGCGCGTGATTCGTAAATCAAAGCCGCGAGGGGGCGCGAATTAATGTCCCTGCGAAAGTACGACGCGCGAGTGGCCGTACAGATTCATCGCCGTTGAGTAATTTTCGTGACAGATTCGTGGACAGCCACCTGGACAACGATTTCGTTTCCCACTGGACGCGATTCGGAATCCTCGTCGCGTTGGTAGATTCGTGAAGATTATTCGAAATTAAGGATGGACTCGATCAGGGTAACGACCGAGAACTTGAAAGGTATTTGAGTTTGGTCTGGTAAGCATCTTACGAGAAATTTCGTATCGATTTAGACAGACTATCAGAGACGGTTGTGATAGAATTTCATTTCCCGTGTCGTTTGGGTTAATTTACTTATGATAAATGGCTACGGTTCTTTAAACTTTACCAGCTCCTTCCTGTTTGAAGCAAGTAATGACGCACTCATTGGAAGACATTGTGTGTATTTATAATACATCGCTAAGTGTTCCTTCAATTTAGTTTCGCAGCACTAATTGTATTCGTATGACGGCGTTAATAAGGCGGTTCGTTAACGAAATTTGTAAGGTACACATCATGCAACGATGTCACTCTTTAATTTAAAATAACCGAAGCAATTACATGTCTCGCTTATCTTCATTAGCCTCTCCGCGAGGGAAATTAAACTTTAAATTGATAATTTATTTACCTTCGAAACTGAAACACGCGAAATTCGATAAATTGCAACGTAATTTCTGTATTTGCATGAATTAACATTTTCGATAATTAAAGTGAGGATATAAAGAGGATTACATTCTCAAAAAGGATGTAAAACAATTTTACTAAAACGAATTGATAAACGTTGCAGGTGAACGTTTTTGTACAATTTTATGAATATTCCTTCGTACCGTTATTTTCAATCCTGCATTGTATTGTTTATATTATTTACATCGAAAATTTATTTGCTATTAAAAGACATGAATAAATCTCAAAAAGACCAACATATGTAAATAATGATTACAAAGACCAAAAGTTGTTCTTCTGACGACAAAAACAGCACGCAAATGAAACTAGTATCGCGAGGTTAACAAATACGTGACAGTGAGAGAGCGATGAGAATCTTTCATGCAAACAGAGCAAAGAAGACATCGCGCAGTGGTTGCTTCCCGGAAACTAGCTTCTCCGAATCATTAAGCAGCGATTGCGGGTTGCCAATCGAGCCCAGCTGATTGCATACGGTGGACACTCTTCAAACGGTTGGCAGTCATCGTATAATTATCATAAATCATCGTTAGTTGGTCCGAACCGCTTAGCTCTGGCCGCTCCGTAACTTCTGGTATCAAAGGTTTCTTGGCAAGTTCCTTTCGCGGACTCCGTGAAACCGTGGCGAGTCGATTCCACGGGTATCGCCATTGCCAGACCATAAATTTGCCGAATTAATTCGCCTTTTGTGCAGCTTTCACCCGTCGGTGGTGTGCTCTCATAAAACAGTACGATTAATGGCGTCTGTCATATCCGCCTCTTCCTCGTTTAACGAACGTCCGCGTTTCTAGCACGAATCCTTCAGCACATCGAAATCGAAACTACTCGAAGATCTACTTCACCTTTCCACTTGTTGCTCCGTTACTCTTTAGACGATCACGTGAGATTTGAGTTACCTGTTTACGTTTTGGAGGTTCGATGAAGTGGCGTCGAAGAAAGGTTGAAAGCTGGCGACAAAAACCTAGTGTAGAAAATTGTAGCCTCGAGTTCCATAACAATTACTCGTGAATCTCAAATTAAAAATGTTTTAACAATCGTCTTTTTTCTCTTGCCGAGCGTCAAATATTAGGCATGTATCGAAATAATGCAAAAATAAATGTTTACATACTAGAAAAAGCATCGTACTATATTCGACGCAAAATGTTGATCGGTACATATTTATTGCTCCATTACATCGGCATGAAACTCGGCGCGATTCATTAATTAAATGAATAAATAACGTCTAACTTTGACAGAGTAAATCAAGTATTGTATAACGATGGAATAGGTTTCTCGATTGAATTGGAGGACAGTCCGATGCAAAAAGTGTTTTATATCGTCGTTAACAATGTAGCAGAAGCTCGCCGAACCGTGCTAATTGGAAGAGAAAGGTCCATTGAATTAAGTTAAATTCTCGATAATAAAATCAATCAGTATTACTTTCTATCGATTAAAGACTGATAGGCGCCTATTAACGTTGATACAAAAAAAAGCCAATTTAAACTCGTATGACTTTACAAAGAAATTATCAGCTAACCAAAAAATGTTCATTTTTAGAACCTTACCGATTCATTCACGCTTCCGATACGTGAGCATAGAGAGTTGATAAGCGTAGATAAGCAAAAAATATATGTCACTGCGTATTTAAAATCATTAATTACACGTTGCGGAGCAAAGAGTAATCTTACGATTTTTATTTTCTACAATCTAGACTGGAATTTGTGTTGAACGTACGGTAGATTAAAAGTTTTGTAAAGAAAATTTAGATAAGAATTCAGATAAGAATTTTGCCTATCTCCGAGTGAAACTCAAAGCAAAGATAAAAAGCGAAGAATAGATCGTCGAACGAAATCTTCGAAATTTAACGAAAGGCCGCACGTGCGCGTTTAAACATCAAGTGATTCAAACTGAAAATATCGTTTCCACAATTATTCATTCAACGTGCTAAAAGTGAATCTTTGAATGTGATGCACAGCGCAATTGAATTCGCCGCAATGAAGGATAATTAAAGCCAATAGCGAATCCGGCGATAGTCGATTGAATTAACTTCTAAACGATTTGCATACGTTCGAGCATCGCGAAACGAATTCGTCCCAATCAGAAACGAAA